>NC_081414.1:561657730-561962397 GCF_030272615.1 Cryptomeria japonica | reverse complement strand
GTAACCTACATAACAAATACATTAGTAATCATGTTGTTTTGATTAATTGAATCTTTGGCAAGCATAATCTTCAACATTCGTCCTGCAAAAACCAGTTAGGTTGCTAGAAAACTCACAAACAAACCAAGGTTAGCATTAGTAATATCAGATTTCAGCATGAAAAACCCTTAAAATGTAATTTGTTTTGAAAATATAGAAGCAGAAACTTGTACAAGTATTCTCACCTACTCATTCAAGTATTCTCACATACCCGTATGAGTGCACAAAGAAACTTGTACAAGATTTTGTAACAAGCCTGGCTATAAACCCATGAGATTGAAGATTTGATGATGAGAGAGGCCAAGAATTTAGATTTCCTATCCCACAATGGGTGCCAAAATGTCATGTGTGTGAAGCAGGGTACCTGCAACTGCAACACAAACACTCAATATATCATTACAAGCATGGTTAGAAAATTGAAATCAAATGAAAGATAAACCGTGACAAAGCGACCTGTCACCTCTTAAGAGATGCGCATGTGGATTTTCTCTCAGATCTGGATAAGCAATCCTGGTGACTTGACTACACCTAGACGGAGGATTTAAATTGATATGATATGCAAGATAGATGAGATTGATTATGCTAGATTGATCTAAGAGGATAATTAAACTAATTATATGCTTGATTAATCTATGATGACGATACAATTAAGCTAGAATAGAGATTGATTATGCTATATGATTCAACAATTATGCTAGAATATCATCAAATTAAACTAGATCTAAGATGCAATTTCCTGTGATAATAATGCTTAAATGATATGCTAAAATGGACATGCCTATAGTAACAATGCCTAAAATGATATGAGATGGGATCCTTTGTGCTCCAAAATGGGGGATATTTATAAGATTTCCAAAGCCAAGGGTGAGGTGGCAGGAATTACCGGTCAAGATTGAGCCTGAAGATATCAAGGGTGAAAATGGAGGAGGTTAGAGAGGAGGTTGGAGGGAGGGATGCTTATCATCTCTATGGTGACAAGTGTCAAGGATCCTTGCTCATAAGAGGGCAAGTGTCCAAGGGAGGAGACATGTGGCATAAGTGTCATGTCTCTCAAGGGGAGGATATCCAACCCATAAGAAGTTAGGATGAGGAGGTTAGGATGTGCAAGATAGGATAGGGTTAGTTAAACCTAGGGTTAGGTGGAATGGGTTAGGTTAGAGGGTGGTTAGGTTAGGTGGTTAGATGTTAGGAGGTATATGGGTAATTTGAATTTAAAAATTCAAATAATAGGAAAAGGCTAATTAAATTTCAACAACTCATAAATTGATTTGTTTTAATTAATTAGGGGATTAGAAGGAATGAATTAAATGGGGGGAGGATTAATTAATTTAGATTAATTAATCAAAGGGGACTATTGAAATGAACCTATTAAATAAACCCTTAGATTTATTAATAAGTAGATGAATGGGAGAATTTAATCAAATTGCTAATGAATTCGATTAAATTGGGAAGGGGGATTAATTAAATAATTGCTTATTTAATTAATTATCTTCAAACCATTTTTAGGTGTATACACAAGATTATCAACAGATCCGGATTGGAGATTGCAACCGGTATTCAAACTAAAGGTAACATCTTTCATTTGAACTCTGGTGAGAAGACATGTTTGATTGCACAAATTGATGAGAGTTGGCTATGCCATAAGAGGTTGTGTCATGTTAATTTTGATTGCATTGTAAAGATAAGTTATACTAAGGCAATTAGAGATATACCTAAGATTGTGAAGCCCTATAATATAGTATATAAGGAATGTCAAATGGAAAAGCAAGTCAAAACTTATTTTAAGAGTATACAAGACAAATCTAATGATGTTATTGATCTTATTCATACTGATTTGTGTGGTCCTACTAGAATCAAAAAATTTCAGGGTGATAGATATTTTATACTAATCATTGATGACTATTCGAGAATGATGTGGGTTGCTTTTCTAAGGGAGAAATATGAAGCATTCAAAAAGTTTAAAATCTTTAAAGCTAAAGTTGAGACAGAGACATGATTGAAGATTAAATGCTTGAGGTATGATCAGGGTGGAGAATTCAAATCCGGTGAATTTAACATTTATTGTGAAAAGAATGGGATAAGGAGTCATGGAAAGGAAGAACATAACTATCTTGGATGCGGCTAGAACTATGATTATGGAAGCTAATCTACCTCATATCTACTTGAGAGAAGCTATGAGCATGACATTATACACATTCAATAGAGTTCATATCAAAGGAGACACCGGTAAGACACCTTATGAGTTATGGTTTGGTCATACACCTACGGTTAAGTATTTCAGATTCTTTGGTAGTAAATTCTATATCAAAAGAGATGATTCCATTGGAAAGTTTGATCCTAGATGTGATGAAGGGATATTTCTTGGGTATTCTAATGAAATCAAAGCATATAGATGTTATAACAAAAGATTGCAGAGAATTATGGAGAGCACTAATGTCAAGGTGGATGAGCTGAACAGAAATCAAATCAGAACTTATGAGAGAGAATTGGTAGTGGAAATGATCATAACTGAACCAATAGCACGTACACTGGAATAGAATATTGAACTAGTTACTCTGACAATATCAAAAAATTCAACAATAATTGAAGAACAAAGCAGAGGAATAGAAAATCAGAAGACTCCTAAGTATGCTAGATTAAATCATTCAGAAGATCAAATTATTGGAGATGAGAATAAAAGAGTGATGACAAGAAGAAGGTTGGGAGTTAACGAGGTATGTTTAATTTCTCAAATTGAACTGGCATGAGTAATTGAAGCATGTAAAGATGAATGTTGGATAAAAGCTATGGAAGAGGAATTAGATTAGATAGAAAAGAATAATACATGGACTTTAGTTCCCCGGCCTAAAAATAAGAATGTTATTGGGACTAAATGGGTTCTTAGGAATAAATTGAATGAAGATGGACAAGTTATGAGGAATAAGGCTAGATTGGTTTGTAAAGGATATTCTTAGAAGGAAGGAATTGATTATGATGAGACTTTTTCTCCAGTAGCTAGGATTGAAGCTATGAGATTATTTCTTTCCTATGTTTCCCATAAGAACTACAAGGTTTATTAGATGGATGTTAAGTGTGCATTTCAAAATGGAGATCTTGAAGAGGAATTTTACATTGAGTAGCTTGATGGATTTTCACTTTCAGATGACAAAAACATGGTTTAAAGGTTAAGGAAAGCTTTATATGGATTGAAACAAGCCCCTAGAGCTTGGTATGCAAGATTAGATAAATATCTTTTGAAGCTTGGTTTCACTAAAGGTAATGTTGATAGTAAATTATATTATAAGATCATTGATGATGACATATTGATTGTTGAAGTCTTTGTTGATGATATCATTTTTGGAGGTGAGGAAAAGTTATGTATGGAATTCTCTAATAATATGAAGAATGAATTTGAGATGTCTATGATTGGGAAGATGAAATTTTTCTTAGGTTTGTAGATTACTTAGGCTAATAAAGGTATTTTCATTTGTCAAACTAAGTATGCTAGGGAGTTGTTAAATAAATTTGGTATGAAAAATTCTAAATTGGTTGGTACTCCTATGGTTACAAGTGAGAAATTGACTAAGATAGATGCATCAACACCAGTAAATCCTACAAGATACAAGTCTATGATTGGAGGTTTGTTATATCTGACTTAGACTGGACTGGATATAATGAATGCAATTTGTATTGTATCAAGAAATCAGAGTGATCCTAGAGAGAATCATGAGAGTGCGGTGAAAAGGATTTTCAGGTATTGGCAAGGAACAATTGAATATGGTTTGTGGTATCCTAAAAATGATGATTTTACACTATGTGCATATACAGATGCAGATTGGGCTGGAGATATTGATGACCGAAAGAGCACATCCGGTGGAGCTTTCTTTCTTGGAAAGAAACTTGTTTCATGGATCAACAAGAAGCATTCATGTACCTCTTTATCTACTATTGAAGTTGAGTATGTTGTCGCTGCTACTAACTGTACACAAGTTCTATGGATGAAGCAAATGTTGAAGGATATAAGGGTGGATTATAATGAACTAATAGTTATTCACTGTGATAACTCTGATGCTATTGACATATCAAAGAATTTAGTATTTCATTCTAAGAAAAAATACATATCTATCAAGTATAACTTTTTGAAGGAGAAGGTGGAAGCAAATAAAGTCATACTGGTTTATGTGAACACTAAAGAGCAGATTGTAGATATCCTCACTAAACCTTTTCCTAAGAAATCAGTTGAGTACTTCAGAGACAGATTGAGGGTTTCTGCCCCTCTGGTAGAGACCTGAGTGATGCTGATTGGCATCAGTCTGGTATGCATTTACAGAGCTACTATTGATTCTGGATTGATGTGTTGGTGCTACTACTCAAGGGGAGTAGTCAGATGTGTGATTCAGTGGATTTATGATTTTTCTTTAATGTTTATGTCATATTTTTGGCATTGATATCAAAGGGGGAGAGATATATGTGAAAAATAGAGCTTAACAAAATATCAGTCAAAGTGAGATCAGAGCTTAACATGGATATCATTCACAGGGGGAGTTTGTTAACTTCATTTTAATATCATCTTATGGGAGATTGTTGGTTGTCTTCCTTTGGGGGAGACTTGTTTGGCATTTCTTGGCACTTGGATGTTTTTCACATCTAGTGTTGCCATCAATGTCAAAGGGGGAGATTGTTGGAAAATTGGAGGAATTGATTATGTGTTGCATTGATGTTTTGTCATTGATGGCAACACCAGTTGTTTTGGTTGTTTACTGATTTCCGGTAGGTTCTGGTAGAGTGGTTAGATTATGATATTAATCCGGTATGCTCTCGTATGCTTCAATTTGAGGAATTGGTTTAGATATTTCATTCATTCTATTCAGATGTGTATCATGATTAGTTGGCTCGAGATTTGATGATCTGGATGCTATCATTTGTTCTAGTAAGCCTTTTGGTTACTGGTAAGGGTTTTACTGGCAGAGCTTTATTGAAGATCTTTCGATGCACTTGATAAGTGGTGTTGGTGCAGCTTCTAGATGGCTTTCAAGATGCTAATGGTTATGTTGTTTGTGTTCCTGTTGATCGGTGGTATTGGATTTGGGTCCGGACCTAATGCTATCTTATTTGGCTAGGTTATGGACCGGTTTATGTAACGTGTTGGTGGATGATCTTGATGTGTTTCTGATTGGATCTATTTATTGGATTATGTTGTTTCGGTCTTAGGATGACTTGGTTGATCATTGGATTGTGGGTTTATGTTATGAATTTATTGTATTATCTTTTAGGTGGCCGACCTAATTGTTTAGGTCCCAGGTTGGTATAAATATGATGTAAGATCTCTTTGTAGATCATGGGCATATTCATGGTTTTTGGGATATAGGATTATCTGTGTCTGAATAAGCTTGTAATCATATGCAGAGGTTTTGGTTGATCATAGATGATTTAATTGGGTTGGTCAAATAGGTTTAAGACCTCCGATACTGAGCTTAACTGAAACTATATTCAAGCATAGGAGATGTTATTCTTGCAGTTCACTCTTCTTTCTGGATTGTAGTCTAGATTTATTTTGTAGTCAGTGAGGCTCCTTTTGTGATGAGAAGTGCACTCTAGGTTGTTGGTCTTCCTGCATGTGCAAGCCCCTCTTTATGCAATCACATACTTACTGCAAAAGTATTATTTGACTATGGGTAGGCTTCCCACTGTAGTTTTTCCCTTTGTCGGGTTTTCCACGTATAAATCTTAGTGTTATCTTGTGTGGATGGTTGGTAAATGTCCTATGGTTTATATTTATGCTTAACTATCATATTTGCTATTCTAGTATTTGGTTTATGTATTTTGGTAATAAGGTTTTAATGCTTAAAGTTCTATAATCTATTAACAACTTATTCACCCCCCCTCTCAGTTGTTCACTGGTTATCTGAGTTGTCTAACACAAATAAAAGAACTCCTTTTGTTGTGATCATGGGGGCTCACCTCCCAACCTAGGCCCACAAGAGGCCACCCCTGAGCTTGGGAGAACTAGGTACCAAATAGGTTACAAAAAAGCACAACATACTTAAATTTCCAGAATATGTAAAAGAACATTCAACACAAAAACTCCCAACCCAATATTTACACATAGTCAAATATGACTTGAAGTATAGGGGTGAAGGTGGACCAAATCAAAGGGGAGATCTATCATAGAAATGAACAAACCAATACCTCGATAACATTAACCATTACATTTCATCATAAACAACACTCTTTCTTTTTCTCTCTCTCTCTCTCTCCTTTTTCCTCTCTCTTGGTCTCTCATGACCTAAATCAAAACCCCTTATGACCCCCAAAGACAAACATGTCAATCCCTCCTTATGGCCCCCAAATTTATAGAAATAAAAAAATTGCAGCAAGGATCCCAGATCCAAGTTTTCCTCTCTTCCCTAAAGAGAGCTCTACACCCTATGACCGTCAAACTCCTTTCACCCCAAGACTACTCTTCCCTCCCAAGGGTGAGTTTGGTCCTAACTCCCATAAATATAGAGCCATATGAAATGCATACAAAAATATGCAGCAACACATCCAAATCACAATTACTCAAACTCATGAACCACACACAAATACACTTATAAACTTGTAGATTTAGACATAAAACAACAAGAAAACACATTTAAATTTTAAGGTGACATGCACCAACCTCAACTCCTGCAAATCAAGTGTGGTGATAAAGATTTGATGAAGAGCTTCCAACCCAAGCAAATAAAAAATCCAACCAGCTACAAGCTTCCTTCCCTTGGCTAATTTTTTCTTCTAAAATTCAAATCCTTCAAAACTCTTGATCTCCAAGATTGGAGAGTGGATAATGATTCTAAGTTTGAATTTTTTTCTCCTAAGTAGACTCCTCTCACACTTTCCAACTTCCTTGGAAATGAATGGTTACAGATCACAGGTTGGTCTTCCCAACTCTCTTACAAGTTTTCTAAAAGAGGAAACTCAAAAGGTAGGTGTAAGGTGGAAGATGTGCATACAAACACAAGAATAGAAGGTTTTCCTTTCCCAAACTCAATCTTCTAAAAGCTTATTTTCGTGCATCAAGAAAAGGTCACTTTTGAAGTGACTTGGCAATCACATGTGAGTGGTTCTATGCCCAAAAATGTCCCTTACCCATAGGTATATCAAGTGGGTCTTCAAAAATGACTTAACCGCAACTATAGGAGTTAGTTTGACCCCTCTCAAACCCACCTAAAATTTACCTATGGGTCAAATTTGATTTGACCATTCTAAGGGCTCCCTAACCAAGTTGTCTTTTGGGAAAACTAGATGAGGTTTGAAAATATATTGGCTCTCACATTTCCCTCTCAAGGACATGTCACATGCCAACTCACATCACAATACAAGTGTTAAGTGATGCCATAAAATACAACACATCAAAATACACTAGACATGCCCTTTCAAGGTGAAATAAATTAACTATTTAACAAATTGAACACACACACATGCATTCACTTATACAAAAATAAAAAAATTACAAACCAGGTGTTGTCTCTCCAAATAGATAAACCTTGGCTTCACAATCGCACATAGGTTTGGCGCTAGATCTCCCATGTATTTCCATGGTCACATGGATTAATATCCTGCACATCTGAATTCACACATTAGTAGATCCAAAACAATATGCATATATATATACATGCAAGGAAATACACGTCAAAGACATAGCATCAAAATATGTAATACAAGGTAAGATGATTCCAGAACCTAGTTCAAATACTTTTCCCAACAATTCACATGTGATCTTATACTCATTGCAACATCAATGAAATTATATAAAACCATCACCAAATAAGCATGCATCAAAATATTAGAACATCATCAAGTATAAGTACGAAAATCAAGCATAATGTGGAATACATCATATCCACTAGTTTTTATGAAGATCATATGTCAAATAGTCTCATGACCATAATGTATCAAGGTTCTATCTCAAAAGATAAGTATATAATAGAAATGAAAGATATTCTTATGATGGGTTCAGGGTAGGACCCCAAACCCTTAACAGATATACGAAGCATAGTAAAATTACATCTAATTGTCCACAAGGATATCAACATTCACTAAATCACCCGTCTAACATTGTTCACCATATTGCATCAAAGCATCTGAACATAGTGTTCCAACCATCTATGCGAGAAATTAATAAGGTCAGCCATTGTCAAACTAGGTTAAACAGAGTTTGATCGGGGAGGGGTACTGCATTATTTTATAAATCATTGACAACAAAAGCATACATATTTTCCTTTTAACATTATTCCAATATACCTTTACTTTATCAATAGTAAATCTCATTAATTAAATCTATCCATGTTTAACCAAATACATTTAGATTATTAAATATAACAATATTAACCATAATATAATTATATTGGACAAAATAAAAAGGTTTATATCTAAGACAACTATATATATATATATATATATATATATATATAAACAACAAAAGAAATAAAGAAATAAAATTAAAATTTAATTTTTATTTTTATTAATATGACAGGCTCCCATGGTCTGTGGGGTTAACACCCCCACAAACGTGGAGGATCTCATGAACTGTGGGTGGAGATCCCCACAGCTATGGTCTCCCATAGCATGGGTAGAGCTCCCCACAACAGTGGTCACCCATGGCGTGGGTGAAGCCCCATGCAAAAAAAACAATTTTTTTTATTTAATAAATATTATTAATATAAAAAATAGAGATATGCAAGAATGTCTAGGGAAGATTTATGGGTCTGGGTAGCACAATAGAAAGAATGAATACCAAAATAAAAATTGGTTTAAGAAGGCAACATGATGTACCGATATATCAAGGTATACAGATATGTCATTGGAAGACAACACATAACATCCTGACCATACCAAAACGGTGGAAAGAATAAGCGGATACCAAATAATAATAACAAAGTTAAACAATGAAGACATACAGATCATAAACGATTGTCAAATGGAAGCATGCAATGGTTGCCATAGAAAACATATGATTACTTCCAGATGAACATCAGCGAACATAGAGAAATTATCTGACTAAGGCAGAATATCAATAGTTTAAAGGAAACAACATGTTGATTTTAACAATCTGAAGGCACAAACTCTAAACCAATTATATCAACTAGATCATACAAAAGAGTAAATAATAATATAGCATGCAGATCAGTTAATCATAAAAATCAAAATCCAGAACCAAACCATTAACAAATAATACATTTATTAAACAACAGATTTTCAATCAGATTGGCAAAAATTAAAACAAACATATAGAGGGAAGCAGTGCAACCTTAAGATCGAGATCCTACTGAAAACTTAAATCCATTAATCTACATAGAATAACCATAATCAAAATAAACAACTTTGACCTGGAATCCAACGCTTGAAGACAATCCCTGGCGTTGCAAATTTCTTCAGGATACCAAATCCATGAGCCCCTTCCAAATTACTTCGATCCAACACTAGATTCTAAAACCAAAAAAGCCCCCAAACTTTCCAAATCTGATTCCAAACTCCAAACCTGAAAAATTCTTAGCCAAATTTTCACAGGAATCCCCCAAAATTCTTTGTTTTTTCTCGATTTTTCCCAAAAAGCCGAGAGATATCCTTTTCCCCATTTTCTTCAAAATTTCCCCCCAAGAAATTGAATGCTAGAAGATACTCCCACTACCATCAATAATTCATTATATTTCGTAACTCCCCTTTACACATCTAATTTTAGAATAAAATATTAATTATTTCTTTTTAATAGATTTTCCCATGAACATAAATAAAACACCCAATTAATTATTTTATTCCCTTTTAGATAATCATTTTCAGCAAGGGTAAACTAAATTGAGTCATTAAGTCAATAAAGTTATTTTAATTTAATATTGCTCATTTTTTCATTAATTAATTAATTAATTAATCATTAATACTCAATTACAATTAATATATTAATGTTAATACTTGCTTACTAATTATATTAGATAAATATTAACCCATACTCTAAATCAACGAACTACAATCTAACAAAACACGAAGAGCAACGGGGCTACCCATTGACATGACCAGACAACCAAAGTACAAGGATACCTGATAAGGATCTCATTTCCATAGGAACGATGGTCATGTCAAGGGTCTGACTGATAACTCCAAAATTCAACATTATCATTGGGTCATAGAGCACGCTCAGATCTGAGATTTATGTGGAGTTGATGCTCGGTACGTGCATTTGCATCACCGTGAAAACACACATACATTTCTCCAACATTTACAAGCTCACTAGTGGAGGAGAGTCGTGACATTTTGTGTAGTGCCTCTCCCTAATCCATCCAGCTCATTTGAATAACATTAGATCTTTCTGATATAATGTAGTCTACTTAATGATAATTTCATGATATTTTATGATGTACTAACCCTATTTCATGATGTGAGATTGATTACGATATTCCTTGGTTGTCTATGAGTGTCTTCTACTATCTTCATGATGGGGACAATGTCACATCACTCATTGTGAGCAGGATGTGCCATTGCTATTCTCTATCACTTGCCTATGTTATATATTGTATATGTTGTATTGTGGCTTTGTGGATGTGGGATTTGTAGGTACCAGACATCGACTCCACCTAGCTTCATAGGTGTGAGCGTGTCTTATCCCAATAGCAAGTTGATTGGAGATGACATAGAATCCCATTCTACACTCTAGGTTTAAGATTGATCACCCTTGCTAGTCTTTGTGTGAGTTGTTGTTCAGTGTCGAGTGATCTCTTGAGTTGCCCTTTGTTATCTTGTGTGGCATATTGTGTTTATTGTTTGATTTAATTATTATTAATTAATTAATTGAGTTATATAGTTTAATAATGTTAAATTAAATTAATAGACTTATATAGGTTTATATAATAAAATAAATATATATGGTTGGTAATAATATTTAATATTATTGAGGGAGTAATATTGGATTATATTGGATAAATAATTTTATATCATTAGATAATTATTATCCATTATTTAATTAATTGGTTTGGAATTATTATCATTAATTTTTAATATTAAGGCTTTGATATTTAATTATTTATATAGCCTTTAATTATTTATTGTGGCTTTAATCTATGTATAGCCCTTGGTTTATTATATTTATTGGGATTTATAGTTAATTATGCCCATGAGTATTGTTTTATTGGTTGATTTATTATTTACATTCTTGGGTTGATTATATAAATATTATCCTACCTACCCTGTTATATGGTGGGTTGAGTTATTGGATAAGTAAATTAAATATTATTTTATTAATAATTACCTTGGATTTTGGAAAAAGGTTGGTAAGAAATATTATTTTGTCTATTATTCTTATTGGCCGACATTATTGCATAGTTTGGGTTGATTTCTATTTATTGGATTTCATGTGATTTTCCGGAGATTGGCTTTTCAAAGGCTTTTTTTTTTGCTAGAGTTGGATTTTGGATCTTGAAGGATTTTGGATTTCAGATTGCTTGGCTTGTGGATTTTTCTTCATCAAATTCTTCATTTCTGCATATCACCAGATTGGAGGTTCTAGATTCCGCAAATTTTCAATTTGGAAAAGATTGTCTTCTCTGTGTATTCTTGGGAATTTCGGGGAAAATAATTCATTAATATAGTTTTGTATAGTTGGTTCATGAAATATTTCCTTGCATAAAAATTATCCTATGGTTTAACTTTAGAAAATGGGAAAAATAAACTGAGGATATTGTTGTAGCCATGAATATACGGCTCCGTATTTTTGTTTGTGATGGATTCTTGTCTTTCCCCGTCTGAGTTTCAGGTTGGATTTGCATTTTCAATAGCATAGTATGTTTTCAGTTTGGATTTGTATTTATTGGGAATCCTTTGTGATTTCTTTAGTTTGGCATTTCCGTGAGAGGAACTTCTCAGAGTTTTCTCCCCTTTTGTGTTGAGTGTGTATGATGGGTTGGGACGGTCTTCCCTTATTGCCTTTTGGAGTATTGTAGTGTTTTGGTTTTTGTTCTAGGCTATGAGAGGCTTCAGTAGCTCTATCTTTGTGAATTTGTGGGTCAATGCCATAAAGTTTTGAGTGGATAAATCTTCCTATTGAATTTATGTTGTTTTGATTTGATTATACTCTTAAGTTGGTATTATCTTGGTGTTTCCAATGAGCCCTTATTTGGGTCTTTTTGAAGTGTATTTGATTTTATTTTTTCATAATTTTTTCCTTGCCATCTGTGTGCGTAAAACAAATGTGCGACTGAATTTAATAAATGTGTGAAAACAACAAATGTGTGACCGAATTTAACATATGCATAAAAACTTTATGTAAATGCACTGCATAAATTAACAAATGTGTTGCAAAAATTAATGAGTGCGTTGCACGATGTTTATGATTAAGGTAAAAACAGGTTTTGAAGGGGCCCTGAAACCCTTTACAAATGGAACTTAACAGAAAAAGCAATGACAGACAAAAAGGAATAGGCCAACAAAAAGATAGTAGAAAACTATAGAAAACCGACTAAAGCCCCACAAAGCCAGCAAAACCAGCTAGACCCAAGAAGAGAAACTAATTGATTTTTTCAGGGCATTAGCCAGGGTGTTGCTAATCCCATGCAGATCTTTGATGTTATCCTTGAGATTTTGGAGATCTTTAGTGGAAATAGCCACAACTTTCTTGACACTCGCCCTGGTCCTCTTAGCAGCACCACCAACCAGAGTAGCTTCACTGCTGCCAATCTGGATAGTCTCATCATCCATGTCAAGTTCCACCACTAGTTTAGAGGAGCTAGTATGATCAAAGACCTTAGCAATATCCTCCAAGTTTTTAGTGATAGCTGATAGGATATTCGGGATGATGCCCAGCAAATTTTTCATCACCTCTCTCCCTTCTTCCAATGATTTAACCTTCTTCTCCATATCCTGCTTCCATTTTATCTGCTCCCTGTCATCATCCTCCCTCTTCTCATCCATATTTTTCCCCTTTTTCTAGGTTCTTCAAGAGTTCATAGGTCCATCTGTCAAAATCCAGTCTCGCCTCATTGAGTTTTTTAAGGTTATCTAGGAATAACCCTTTACCTGCACTTTCCTTATCCTCACTTAAACTATCCTTAGTCATATCCTTCTCAGGTTCCTTGTTCCTTTCCCTCTCAGAATTCACATCTATTTCCTCATTATCCTTGTATTCCACATCCTCCATAGGATGGTTGTTGTCCTTGCCAGGGAAATCACTGTGGATAGGGCTTTCATTGTCAGATTCATTATCACCACTTTCTTCCTCAATACCCACTTCCTCAACTTTCCAGCTATCTTCACCATCAGAATCATCCGTCTCCATTTCACTGCCTTCTTTTTTAATTTCCTTTGTTTCCATCCCAGGGGCACTCTTTCTTTTTTTTCTAGAAGATGCCTTCTCCTTGCTGAAATCACCTCCCTCCATCTTTCTCTTCCTCGGAGAGGCGGATAACCTCTTGTTTTTCAGCAAGGCGAGGGTTTTACAATGCTCATAAATAAGCAGCAAAAGCCCACAATGGAGAACTGGACTTGAGGGAATTTTACTATGTTTATTGAGGGACCTGGAAAGGGACCTGAAAAGGTAGTAGGGTAGGGATACCTTTTTGTCATGTCTGAAATGGTTTAAAAGAACAAAGTGGTAGGTGTGGGCCCTGGAGAATCAACCCTCAACCGTGATATATTCCATTATAGTGTTCAAAACCCAACCTCAAATTTTATTGATATTAGCAGCTTCATAGTAACCCCCTGTGGCTTTGCCAATTCTATCCCTCTCTTTTTCCTTCTGTGAGAATAGATTAACCGCGTTGTTGGAAACTTTAAGGTCTCTAAAAAAATTAAGCCCAGTATGGGGCATGCCAGTCACAGTAGCTATGAGTCCCGTGTCCAACTTGAACTTAACCCCATATATTTTAAAGGACCCATTACACCAGTTTTCAGAAATTTTGGAAACGGCAAGATTTACCCTACCTTTGTCATAATCCACTAGCTTCTCCATAAAGCTCGCGAGGGACCCTTTTTCCAGCTTCGCCCACACTTTCGACATCACTTTCCATGTTGACGTATTGTCTGGTTCCTCCCTCCTTAAATCTCCTCCCATCTTCAAATTCGGATTATCAGCTCTGTTCCTCTACCAACTCAGCACTCCTTTCCCATAGTTACTCAAGATTTTGAACTGGGTGACCCACAAAGCATGCGGCGTATTATAAAAAATGGTTGGGGATCTGTCGCTTTTCTAGGTAATAATTACCTTTCCATCAAGGCATAAATTATTCATAATCCCTGTCATGATTATGCGGTCCTTCCCTCCTCGTATATTTGTCCTTTCTAAGGAGCTCTTTAATGTTTATGTTGAAATCTTCCCCATGCCAAATCATTTGAGAATCAGAATTAACACCTAGGTTCGCCAAACAGCCTGCCACCATATTTTTTTCTCTAAAGGCATGTTGAATTATTATATCTTTAAAACTAGCAATAATTTCCCTAGCTTTCATGATAATATTTTCAGTTGACCATGATGGCTCCGACTCCCCCTTCAAACACTTAATAATATTAAGTGAATCTCCCTCGAGCCATAATTTATCATGATTAAGATTCTTGGCTATAATTAAGGTGTTCAGGGTAGTTGAGGCTTCGGTAAAATAACTTGTTTGACTCCCCAAAGGACCAGCCACCACCACTAAGCAGCTTCCAGCAAAATTCCTGACATTGCCCCCATATCTAGCTGTACCCAGATTCCCCTTAGAGGCCCCATCAAAGTTAGCCTTAATCCACCCTGAGGAGGAAAACACCAAATGAGACTTTCTCTTCCCTTCTCCTTGCTAGTAGTAGTAGTAGAGAAGTTCCACTTGTCTTTGAAGTCTTCTTTACCAGCTGGTCCATAATCAGTACCATAGATACATTCAAATATACTCCTGAAAATTTTATCCGCCACCACTTCAGGAATAGCACTTTATCTCTAAAAATCCTATTGTTGCACTCTTTCCAAATATTCCAGATAACATTCAGAAGAGTAAGTCTCCAAGTCTCCACAATCTTAGGATTAGAATTGGGGCAGTGCCATTGCTGCCAGGATTCCCCTAGGGAGTCGGAAAAACCCAGCTCAAGTTCCACCTACTTAAGATGATTTTCCAGATTTCCTAACTAAAAGTACACTGATTAAGAATATGGCAAGCAGTCTCTTCTTCCCTGCAACAAAGAGAACACCTATTAGGAAAAACAAAACCTCTCTTTTGAAGGTTGTCCAGGGTTAAAACCTTATTTTGGATGAAAATCCAAAAAAGATATTAACCTTAGGAACTAACTTCTTGTTCTAGACTTTAGCCCAAATAGGAATTTCTTCCACAGATTCATAATAGATAGCCGCAACTGAGGAAACAGAATATTTCCCATCCGGGTTTTCCCTCCATATCAATATGTCATCTTTGTTGTCTCTAGGAACTTTAGTAGAGAGAGCAATCTGAAGGAACTTAAGCTCTGGACACTGCTGGCTAAAATCAATCCAATTCCCATTTCTCCAGTAGTCTCTGACTAGCTCCCCAAACCTGCTTTTGAACCAGTCTTTCCATTCATTAAGGATTGGAACTTCCCCCAAAGGTTTTTCCAATATCCACCTATCTTCCCAAAATCTTATTCTCCTGCCATCCCCAAGGTTCCAAATTCATCCAACAGTAGCCCAACTTTTAGCTGATTGAAGAACATTCCATATAGCCGAACCTTCAACAATAAAAGAGTCATCTAAGGATTCTTCCTCAGAAGGTTGCATATAAAGATATTTGTTTTTCCAGATAGATTTCCATTCTCTTTCCTCCCCTTTCATTCTCCATATTTGTTTAGCTAATAAAGCCTTATTCATGGAACTAATATTCCTTAAAGCCAACCCACCTGAGGTCTTAGGAGAATAGGTTATATTCCAGGCAATAAGGGGAATTCCGTTTTTGTCTTCCACCCCAGACCAAAGAAACTTTTTTTGGATTCTTTCAATAGCTTCCGCAAACTTTCTGGGGATTTTGAACAAACTGAGAGCATAAACAGGTAGGTTTTGGAGAGTGGCTTTAAGCAGAGTAACTTTGCCTGCTTGACTAAGGACAACCCCTTTCCAACCAGCAAGTTTTGAGTTAAATCTATCCACCATCTTATTCCAGAAAGAATCCTCAGGCTTAATACGCAGAGGAAGCCCCAAATAAGAAGAGGGAAGCTCAGAAATTTTGCAGCCAAGAATTCTTTCAATCCTTAGTTGCCTTTGAACAGGGGTGTTGATGAAGAACAGAGAACTTTTATCCCAATTAATTTTTTGAGCAGAGGTAGATTCATAAGTATTCAACACCTTCTTCATATTTTTAGCTTCCAAAATGGAAGCTTCTCCCGTAGTAATAGAATCATCAACAAACTATTCATGAGAACAAGTGACATTGGATGAAGATGGTTTCAGACCTCTAAGATTTCCATCTTCCACATTTTTAAGAATAAATCTACCCAAGCATTCAGCTAAAATAGTAAACAAGATAGGGGATGTGGGGTCCCCCTGTCTAAGGCCTCTAGAGCTTTTGAAAAAACTAGACAGGGAACCATTGACAATAATAGCAGAAGAGGAAGTTTCCATAAGTTGAGAGCAAAGTTGAATAACATTTTCACCAAAACCAAATGCTTTCATGATCCTTAGGAGAAACTATTAGTTCACTCTATCAAAAGCTTTAGCCATGTCTAACTTCAGGAAGAAACCCTGATTATTCACCACTTTCAAGGAGTGGATATTTTCATGAATAGATATGATGGAGTCTAGAATTTGTCTATCAGAGACAAAGCCATTATGTTGGACGGAGATAATTCTTGGAAGAATTTCCAGCAACCTGGAAGTCAAAACCTTGGATAAAATCTTGTACACAGAGTTGCATAGACTAATGGGTCTAAACTTATTGAGAGAATCAGCACATAGGATCTTCAGAATAAGGACAATGAAGGTAGCATTCAGTTCCTTGGGAGCCTTCTAGACCCAAAGAATTCTTTAACACCATTGCAGATGTCAGCCTCCATGATGTGCCAAAAATGTTGGAAGAAAAACATAGGAAAACCATCCAGTCCAAGGGATTTATCTCCCTGAAAAGAAAACACTGCCTTTTTGATTTCCTGATTAGAGGGAATATAGGATAAAAAGTTATTATCTTCAACAGTCAAGGTAGAAGGAATAGCTTGCAAGAGGATGTTTTGATTACTGATATCCAGGTTATCCACTTCTCTCAATAGGGTGCTGAAATACTCCAGAGCTTCCTTTCTAATATCATTATCCTCCATTAAGATCCCTTTATTACAGGATAATCTGGATATCCTATTAGTTGCCCTATGCTTAAGAGCGGTTAAGTGAAAAAACCAGGTATTTTTATCAGCTTCCTTCAAGAACAAGGCTCTTGATCTTTGTCTCTAGTACATCTCTTCATTATAAATAATGATGTGGTATTTAGACAAAAGAACATTTTCTGCCACCCTAAGTTCTTTAGACAGCCCAAACTCTTGGATTCTATCTTGAATTTCTTTTCTTTCAGTTTTAATTTGAATTTTACTCTTGAAAATGTCCCCAAAAACCTCTTTGTTCTAGATTTTAATTTTAGCCTTTAAAATATTGAGCTTTTTAGCTATTCTAAAGAGAGTCATACCCTCAACCTCAGAATTCCACCAATCAGTGACATGAGCTTCCAAAGAGGGATGGGATAACCACACTTTTTCAAATCTAAAAGGGAAGTTTCTCTTAGCCGAAAAAGAGTTGGTAGTAAAAGAGATAGGATAATGGTCAGACCCAATTTTGATAACAGAAGCAAGGGAGCAGCTATACTTGGTTAACCACTCAGGAGAAATTAAAGTTCTATCTAACTTTACTTGAATTAGGTTAGCTCTGGTTCTTCTATTAGTCTAGGTGTAGTTAATGCCCTGAAGATCCACATCCATTAGAGCTTGATCATTGATGAACTCCATAAGGTCTTGTTTCCCATCAAGCTACAAGGGGAGACCTCCCATCTTCTCTTCCTCTTTTAGCAGAGTATTGAAATCTCCCATTATAATCTAGCTTTCATCAGCAAACTTAAGTCTGTCATCGGCAAGGCTTCTCCAATATTTAACTCTCTCGGTTTTGGTGTTAGGTGCATAGACATTAGTTAACACCCAACCAAAGTTATCCTTAAAATGCTCTAGATGCACTGAGTTCCTATTAAAAGCAGAGATAATTTCCTTACCTTTGATGGTTTTTTGGTTCCAAAGAATCGTAGTTCCTCCATCAGCTCCCTCTGAGATAGATCCTATGACACCATTATTCTTAAAAATTCTAATCTTTTCCACTTTTTCCTTAGACATCTTGGTTTCCTGAACGAGGACCACATCTGGTTTATGATCCCTTATGATGTTTTGTAACACATCATGCTTATGAGGGGCATTCGGCCCTCTAATATTCCTGGAGATTATCTTCATACTTTAACCAGAGATAGGGCTGACTCGATGGAAGACTGTGTTCCATTAGCACGGTTCTTCCAGCTTTCCTATTCCCTTTGATGTTTTAGAGATGGCCTTCCCTACTTTTTGTTCTAGCTTCCAACATCTACCTTTTCTTATTCATGCTTCTAGTTGAGATCCCTCCATTGAGTTCCTCCTTATTCATTTTTCCTTCTTTCAAACCGAGAATTTGGAGATTCCCTTCCAGGATATCCATAACCATACTATGTGATGGGGTTTTACATAGAGGAGGATTTGGGCTTCCATTAGTTAAAAGAAATAAGGGCTCAATATCAAAAGGGTTAAACTCTTGAGCTTCATTAAAGTTTTCCTCGACTGATTTTGAGAAAGAAGAAATAGGTATAGCTTCATTGGGACTTGCCTCTTCCTTCTCCAGACAAACAGATCCAACCATCTAGTCCTCTAGGTTATTTTTGTTGTTCAACTCTATACCTTGTTCCTCTTCTTTAGAACTCTCTATTTGGTTATTAGAGAAGACACAATCTTGTTTTTCATTATTGTTGTTTTTCATTATTGTTGTTCTCAGCCTTCTTAGAGTTTTAGATTGGATTTTCTAGTTTTCTCAAATTGTGTTGAGGTATGTCCAGAGGCTGAGTATGTTCGTGAGTGCTCTTGGAAGTCCAGAGTATTGTTTTGATGCATTATTTGATCATTTGTATTATTGCAAGATGAGTAATTTCTTGCTATGTTAATGGTTATTTTCTCTATGATGTTGTGTGATCTATGTGACTTATGTCATATATGTTGTTGGCTCATTTTTCATTGATGAGACTTTATCTTGGTTAGTCGGATTGTTTTTTGTGAGCTTTCTTGTTTGTTTTCATGTGTTGTTGAGGCCTAGGTGCATGATTAGGGGGAGTGGGCTTCCATGAGTATGTTGAGGTCACGAGGAATAGACTACTAGGATTCTTGAGTAATAGAGCTGGGGTCTAGACTATTTGGATAGCTCATTGGAAGTTTTTCCATTGTAATTGATAAGTGATAACATAATAATTAATATTAGGTGGGTTGGGTTGAGTAACTCATCTAAGCAAGATAAGAATTAAGTTTTATAATACCCATCTCATGGATTGGAGACCAAAGTGAGGTGGTAGATTTGGTAACCGGGTAAACCATACTACCTTGATTTCCTCAATGGTTAGGCTGATTCCACATGTGTATCCTATGTGGTAGCATGTGATGACACTCTTTCCCTACATGTTGGTCCTAGTTCCTTATGCCTTGTTGTGGAGTTGCCTCTGGAAGTTTCTTGGTTGTTTTGGATATTTTCTTGTTTTGTATATTGGAGTTGTATTCCTCTTTGGTTGTTAGGTGTCAGCTTAGATCTAGAGTGTGTGTGGGATCTTTTGTCATCTCCTAGAATGAGGGGTGGTTCCTTTGGTTCCACATCGTTGGGTGGTTTGATGCCTTCTTCCATTGGGATGTTCTTCTTTGGATGCTCTTATGCGTGGATGTCGATTCTATCGTTGCAGCTCATGGATGGATGTTTGTAGTGGATTATTGTAATATGATTCATTTGGCATGACTATGTAGTTGTATTTGAGAACTATGCTCATTGTTGTAAAGTGCATTGTATTCATGTATCTTGTAGATGATTGTAGTGCCTCTCCTTGACTCATCCTTTCTTTTGTGCTTTGATAGATTATACTAGCATAGTTTAGACTATTTTTATGGTGCTTTGACTAAATATTTGTGGATTTACCTATGTTTTTGGATGCTTCTTTATGGATATTAGACATATTATGTTGTGTTTGACATTATGATTTCATATGGATGATGATATTTCTAGACTATTGCGAGGATGGATTACTCTATGATGATTGTTGTGTATTCATTTTTATGTCTGTATCATGTTGTTCTATGATTATTTGATGTTATTTTATGATGTACTAACTCCATTCTATGATTCTGATTCTATGTGATGCATTGATGCTATATTGGGTGACTGTCTATGTGAGTAGAGACGATTTCATATCACTCATTGCGAGCATGATATGTCGTCACAATTCTCTATCACTTGTTTGTTCATTATATATTGTATATTTTGTATCGTGGCTATGGATGTTGGATTTGTAGGTACCAGACATCGACTCCACCAGGCTTCACAGGTCTGAGCGTGTCTTATCCCAATGGCAAGTTGATCGGAGCTGACATGATATCCCACCCTATACTCTAGGTTTAAGTTGATTGCCCTTGTCAGTTTATATTCTTGGCGCGAGTCGTGGTTAGTGTGTAATGCTTTCTTGGATTATTTTATGATGGTTTTCTTTGTGTAGTTTGGTTAATTATTAATTATTTTATTAAATTGATTTATATAGTTTAATAATGTTAAATTAAAATAAAAGATTAATTTAGTTTATAATAATTATTTAAATAAATAGTTAGTATAATATTTAATAATAAAGTGTTGTCAAATTAATATTAATATTATCATTTGGTAAGAAAACACTTTATTATTAATTATAATATTTAATTATATAAATAGCCTTTGATTTATTATTATGGCTTTAATTTAATATAGACTTTGTTATTTATTTATTATTGGGCTTTTATAATTATTTGTGCTCATGATTTTATGAGTTGTTTATATTATTATTGTTCTTCTCTTTTTACTCTCTTGGGTTGCTTAGTAGATTCTTTCTACCTACCCTATTATTATATTGGTTATATTTTGGGTAAGTAAATTAAATAATATTTTATTATTCTTACCTTGGGTTTTGCAATTGTTGGTAAGAAATATATTATTTTGTAATATTTTGATTGGTTGAGATTTTCTATAGTTTTAGTTTGATTTTCTATTTATTTGGCTTCCTGAGTATTTTATCAAGTTAGCATTTCTCGGGTTTTCTCTTGCAAGTTTGGATTTTTGGTTGAAAATTTGGATATTGGAGATTTCTTGGCTTGCTTGGATTGTAGATTGCACTTCTTCAAATTTTATTTTCCATTACTTCTATCTTCCAGGTTGGATAAATCTTCTTCCTAAGAATTTTACTTTCAAGAAAGATTGTCTACATCATGTTTTCAGGAAAGATTGTCTTCAAGGTTGTTTGGGGAGATAAATATTTACTTAATATAGTTTTAGGATAAATAATATTTTATAGAAAGAATATAATTAATGTATGGTTTATAATATAGTTTGGGGAAAATATATTTGTCTAAATATTTTGATTGCCATGAATGTCTGACTTTGCTTGTTGTGTTTGTGCATTTTTCTTCCTTGGTCATGATTCTTGTTGGGTTTGAAGGCTAGGCTTTGGATTTTAGAATTTATTTGGTTTCTTAGTTGGCTGCGAGTTTTATATTTGGTTTTCTTGTGAATTTTCATGGCTGGAAGTTGTTTGGAGCAATTATTTATGAGTTGAATCTTGCCTCTATGAGTTTATTTTGAGTGTGGAATTTATGTTCCTTAGTTTTGTATTGGATTTGTGTCCCTTTTGGTTGTATTTTCGGGACTCAAACTTAAGAGTCGGATTCAAAGATTGTCTGCATCATGTTTTTCAAGAAAGATTGTCTTCAAGGTTGTTTGGGGAGATAAATATTTACTTAACATAGTTTTAGGATAAATAATATTTTATAGAAAGAATATAATTAATGTATGGTTTATAATATAGTTTGGGGAAAATATATTTGTCTAAATATTTTGATTGTCGTGAATGTCTGACTTTGCTTGTTGTGTTTGTGCATTTTTCTTCCTTGGTCATGATTCTTGTTGGGTTTGAAGGCTAGGCTTTGGATTTTAGAATTTATTTGGTTTCTTAGTTGGCTGCGAGTTTTATATTTGGTTTTCTTGTGAATTTTCATGGCTGGAAGTTGTTTGGAGCAATTATTTATGAGTTGAATCTTGCCTCTATGAGTTTATTTTGAGTGTGGAATTTATGTTCCTTAGTTTTTTATTGGATTTGTGTCCCTTTTGGTTGTATTTTTGGGACTCAAACTTAAGAGTCAGATTTTATTTATCCAAGTCGCAATTTTATCTTTCCATTTTCTAAGTTTTTTGGTCTCTAGCGCAAATGCGCTAAAACAGAGAATGTATGTGCTGCTTCATATGCGCTAGACATTTTAACATATGTACTAGATATTTTAACATATGCACTAATCTGTTGAACGCATGTGCTAATCTGTTGAACGTATGCGCTACTACGTACGACGTATGCGCTAAATGATTGAACATATGTTCTATTCTGTCACTCTGATTTAGTTTGTCAATTTGGGTTATTTTCCAGATTTTGTTTCTTGTTCTTCAGAATCCAGAGGCTATTTTCTGATACCTGAGATGTTCCAGGTTTTTTTTCATTGTTTTTTCATTGGTTTTTTTGATTATTTGACTTGTTTATGTGATTATCTTGTAGCCAGGCTCATTTGTTGTATTCTTTAATGATGATTACATTATTGTTGGATTGATTGGATACCTTGGTAAGCTAGGTCTTGTATTGCTGAGAGCCCATGGTTTTGTGGTAGTATTTTATGTTGTTACCCCAAAGGTATAGGTACATGCAAGGGGAAGAGTGGGCTTCGTGGTGAGTGACTAGGATCGTAAGGAGTGGGTTGTCAGGTCCATCTGGGGTCCAAATCTCTAGGTATCTCACTAGAAGTTTTCCAGTGTGAACAAGTGATAACTTAATTAATAATACTTGGGTTTGGGTAGAATAGTTCATCTTAAAGAGATAATAAAATTATGTTGGTCCCTTTTCCTTTCTTTGCGTTTGTGGACCAAGATAGGACTGGGAAGGCCTTGGTAAAACCTAGGTAAGTTAATCTCTTTCACTCCATGAAGCTAAGATGGCTCCACATGTGCTTTGGGACATCTAGGACTGGTGCCCAAGTACCTTCATGTTTCATGTGATGACACTCTTTCTCCCTACATGTAGGTCCTAACGCCTTGAGTTCTATTTGGTTGTGTTGTATCTAGAAGGTTTTGTGTTTGGAGAGTTTGTGTTGATGGTTTCCTTTTGGTTATCTTATGTTGCTTTGCATCCTTGCTATGTTGGTCTTTCCTTTGGTTTTTAGGTGTCAGCTTAGATCTAGAGTATGTGTGGGATCTTGTATCATCTCCTAGCATGGGGGGTGGTACCTTTGGTTCCACATGGTCAGGTGGTTTGATGCCTTCTTCCATTGGGATGTTCTTCGTTGGATGCTCTTGTGTGGATGTGGATATCTTGTCTTCTTAGCTTTGGATAGATTCTTGTAGCAGATTAATGTAATGATCATATGGCAATGTATGTATTGATTCATGATGTAATTGTAATATGAATAGAACTATGGACCTTGTTGCGAAGGATAATGTTTTCATGTAATAATGTATTGGGAGAATAAATAATGTAACTTGTAATATTGGCTCATTAATGGAAATTGATTCATGGATGTTTATTTGGTCTTATGTGATGATGGAATATATGTTAGATTATCTTTTGATTAGTTCATGATGATAGAAATGTATAGGTAATTTGGGAGTAGGACCATTTGATATTGGTGATCTAAAATGATCTTAGAGGAAATGGATAGTATGCTTAGTAAATGGATATAATCAAGATATAGAATAGTGAAAGATCATGTGTGCTTTGTAGGAAAGACTCATGCTAGGAATTTGTATGCATTAGACTATGGTGGTATTTTCACTATTATGCTATGATGTTATGTTGTGTTATTGTTTATGGTTGGTTTAAGTGATGGCGTTGAGATGCCCTAGATGATGTTTGATATGGTGTCTTTATTTCCACTTGCATTATGTTCTTATGTGAAATTGATCATGATGGTTAGATGTTATATGGTTAATGAATGGTTATTGCATTTTAGTAGTTGACAATTATGGTTGCATTAGTTAATGTTTTAAAAAAAAAATCTCTATTGCATATTAGTTAGTGTATTTTCTCTAGGGTGTTTTGGCGGGCATTACATTGATATAGGGGAAACAATGATGTATCATGTGTATCTTGAGAATGATTAATAATAAGAATAATGGATATTGAATCTATGGATGTGTACTTAGTGCTATGCTCATGATGATGTAATTAGTTCATATTGCTATGGTTTAATAATGTGGTAATTGGTATTGAAATGGTTATTTGATGTTAAAAGAAATGAATGGTTGGGATTAGGAACATTTGGTATTGGTTCTTTAAAATGAACCTCATGGAACGGTTTGATTATTCATAGATGGATGTAATCATTCTAGGTTAAAGTAATGAACCATATGTGATTGTGTGAAAGGAATTAATGATAGTAAGTTAGACTGCATTTGGATTATGGAAGTAAATATGTTATCATGTTTAGGAATTGTTAAGTGTTTAGTTTAAGTAATGGCGTTTAGATACCCTAGGGAAAATAGATGTTATTAATGTAACTATGTTTGTGTCCGCTTGCGTATAATGTTGATGATCATGTTTATGTTGCATTAGTTTATGTGATGTTTAAAAAAAAAAATTATCTTTTTGCATGTTAGGTAGTGTATTCCTCTAGGGTATTTTGGTGGGCATTACATTATGTGTCCGTCCAAAGTCTAGAATCATACCCAGATAAGAAGACAAACACCATATATATCTCATACATAAAGTAGATATGTCAGTCCAAGGTTAGTACATAAGAATATAATCTAACATCTAAGCATTCATAGAGATAAAATACATAACTAACATCATATCGTAGAATCATGACAAAAGTCATTAACTTAGAGAGTATCATCCAGTCACATAAATAATAGAAGAAGTCAACTAGAGTCAAACTAAGTTAAATAGAGTCTGATCAAGCTCTGTAGCTATGTTGTTGATCTCTGTAGCTACATAGTTGCTTAGAAATGCAGAAAAATAAAGATAAACAGAAATAAATACTCCAAATTGAAATCTGACAAAAACCCATTTGACCAAGGCTTGATTACATCCCAAAAACTTAGAAAAACTAGACATAGGGATTCATACAAGGTTTTCAATCAAGCATCAAGCAAAACCAATCAATTGAAACAACCAATCCCCACGCCCGATTTAAGCATATTGCAATCTTTTCAAAACATGAATAAATAACCAATTTCATAAAATAGGTATAATCAGAACAACATTCCCATATCCCACTTATAATCAATTTTAATAAAAAATTCAAATAAAATTGAAATCAAGAACAGGAGATAGAAACCTACTTGGAAACCTATGAAGAAAGATAGGAGAAAAAGAGAGAATTTGCAAAGGTATCTTTGAACATGAATCATCTTCAAATCAGCAACAAAATTCCAGAAAAAAGGCCCAAAGAAATCCAATCCAAGCTCCTAGAAAACTCAAAAAACAATCCTTCAATTAATACAAAAAAACTGCAAACCCTTCAAAATTCTCCACAATTTGTAATAATAATTCTTCTCTCATAACTTCGTGAAAAGAATCATAAAAATAAAACTCTTATAAAGAATTATAAATAAAACTCAATTAAAACCTAAATAAAGCTTCACAAAATCATGCACAAAAGAAAAAGAAAAACCCTAATTAGAAAATCATAAAAATATCACCTATAAAACATTAAATCAATAATATTAACTTAATTTCTAAATAAAAATCCCCATAAAAAAATTAAACAATAACATTTATATATTGAAACACCAACAAAAAAATCCTCTAAAAAATAATTAACTCTCACTCAAAAAGAATGCAAAGAATGAACAAGTGCCACGTAGTGGTGAGTACTTGCCTTTATAGTATTGTAGTAAACATATTTGTTGTAATTCTTAATTATAATTTTGAATTATTGTTGCCTGTTAATGGACCTGGTAGGATTAATCCTACTCAAGGCTCAAAGTGTAGAGTAATATGGGAAAAATCAAAGATGGGATGGACAAAAATTAATTTTGATGGTGCTTCAAGGAGGAATTGAGAAGTTTCGGGCGTGGTATGTATTGCAAGAAATGAGGAAGGGGTTATCATGGAAAGGGGAGCACTACAACTGTTGAATGAAACCAATAATGAAGTGGAGGCTAAAGCTACTTTGCTTTTTGTCTCTCTAGCAGAAAGATTCTCAGTTACTAAGTTGCATTTTGAAGGAGATTAAAAAATAATATAGACAAATGCTAAAGGGGTCTCTCAATGTTGAAAAATTAATAAAATCATTTCTATTATTGGACAAAAACATAAAAAAAATCAACTTTCTCGAATTTCAGATGTTTGAAGGGAAGGAAATCTTGAAGTAGATCATCTATTAAATCAAGGGTGCAATTTTAATGACTGAAGTGTGAGGTGGTGGGATGGCTCTAATGATCACGAGTCTCCAATGGCCTGATGGAGTATGACCTTTTTGAGGAATTGGCAGGTGGTGTATTGCCTATGATCTCGGGCCCCATTATTAGGGTGGATGTATGCATATTGATCCATGTAGCGCTATAAATGCACTTTAAACTTGTACGTTGTCATTTTTTACTCCAATTAACTGCATGGTGGATTGATAAAATTTGAGTTGGAAGTGGCATGAGTGAACTGAATATAAATTATTGAGTTGGTTGTATGGTACACCTTCGACAGGAGGTAGTATTGATGATTTTTAATGTAGATTTGACAAGGGGCCAAGTGGAGTATTTTAAATACAAAGGTGGGAAACATTTGATATTTCAAAGGTTGAGGTGTGCGAAGAAATCTCCAAACAGTAATAGAAGGGTGTTTGAATAATCCACAACTAGTAGTCATGGAAGCGAATTTTTTGTTTTGTTCTATAAACAACAACTCATGTTTTTTGGCAAGGTCTTAGAAAAGAGGTTTGGGGCGGCTTTGAAATTCAAATGACAACCCCATTTTTATGTGGATCATGGAGGTGTTGTTGGGAGAAGATTAATTGAGGTCAAAATTTCATTATAGAACAAATTCCACATCATTTCCATGATGGTGGCATGGGGGTTGATGTTTGATTCCAAGGAAGAGGTGATTTGGGTGGTGAAAGCTTGCATAATAGACCATTCATTATGTGGATTGACTTCTTTGATGGTGCAAGTTGTGGTGGGAAGAGGCCTGAGGTAACCATTTGGAGAAGGTATAATGCAAGATGGGAATGATGTGGAGTTTATACCCTTTGTTCTCTGGAACGATGGAGAAGACTAAGAGTCCAAAATAGAGGGGTTACAGGTGGGTTGGGAAGCCCTAAAATATTTGATTCATGAGAGGGAGGTGGAGATGTGAAAGGAGAGAGAGGCAAAGCAAAAATATGAGGCAAAGAATGTTGGCAATTGATACTCATCTAGCTTAGTTGTGTTGTCATTGATGGCAACACACACCATTTTGGGTTGGTCACTTAACCGGTACTCACCGGTATTCATTGTTTGGCAATTGGAATTTAGTCATCCAACACACAAAGAACTGGCAACAACAAGAAAGGGAAACTGACATTCTAGGAACCAATATATGAGGCCGACATAGGAAATTGATCTCGTAGGTCTACACGGCAACGATTAAAGGTATCGGTCTTGAAGATTAATGAATTTATTTTTGCTTAGGCCAACATGTAAATAAATTGTAATATATTTGTAAGCTAACATAAGCCATTTATATTTGTGTTTGGGAAGGGTATTTAAGTCAGTTCGGTTAGGTTATTTTGGAATGAATGAGGATGCATAAGAAAGTAATGGGATATAGTGATCTGATATTGTGTGAGTGATATTGATCGACAGAATGCGAATGTAATATTCTGTATTTGGTCTTGGATTTTGGTTTAGAGGTTTGGAAAGTGAAGAAAGATACTGGTAAGGAAGGACATAGTGGAAACTGGTACAGACTGTTCTTTAACTGAAACTCATCTAGCATAGCGGATGCACTCTTAGAGTTCAAAATTTTGTTTGTAACTCCATATGTGGTGTTTGTAGCCAGTGAGGATCCTTTTGTGATGAGTAGTGCACTCTAGGCTATTGGCCTTCCTACATGTGCAAACCCCTATTGTAATATTTATTCATCTAGCCAGTGGATAGATATTGTGGGTCCTCAATCCCACCATGGTTTTTCCTCTTTGAGGTTTTCCAGGTATAATGTATGTGCTATGGTGTATGTTCTTGTGGTTTCTTCATTTCTATTTGTTGTTATATTCTTTCATGTTTATCGGTTACTGAATTACATTGTTAATAAGGTTAAATTATTTATATCAACAGGACACTGTTTCACCCCCCTCTCAGTGTTCTTGGATTCCAATAATTGGTATCAGAGCCTAGTAGCTTGGAGTAAGTTTAACAACTTGAGGAAGATCCTAAATTCGGAATCCATGGAGATGAGTCTACAGAAACAACTTGAAGTAGCACTTGAGGACTATGATGTTGAAAGAATGAAGAAATTGAAGTTGCAAGATGAATTAAACTCTGTAAAGGAATTCATTCTTACCCTGTAGGAGAGGCTATCATCTGTTCAAGCTAAAAGGAAGGAACTTTTGCAAAATCCAGATGATGAAGAGAAGGATTCCCTTAAGGAACATTATCAAAAATCGAGTCAGGAGAATGGTGTGATGAAGAATGAAATGCAAGCCATGAATATGAGGATGTCCAAGGAGACTGAAGACTGGAAGAACAATGAATAAAATCTTGGCAGATCTCTGAAAGATAGATCTAAGGAATGCATTAGGTTGGCACATGAGAGTGATGTGTTGAGGACTGAGTTGGTACAATCATAGAACAATGAGAAAGAGATGGAAAGAATGATGTAAATCCTAAGAATTGATTTGGATGCTACAAATGAATACAAAGAAAAGTTCAGGGCTAGTTATACAAGGCTTGATGAATTATTGAAGGATCAAAGAGACACTGGAGACACTAGAGGTCTTGGATTTGAGCATGGAGAAAGCTCTAGTACTACAAATCAGAGAAATCCACCAGACAACCAAAATCATAAATCATTGGTAAGGTAACCCAATGCACATAAGTTTAATGGTAGATGCTTTGTTTGTAATAAGTTTGGTCATAGAGGAAGTCAATGCAGAAAAACAGAAAATCAGAATAACAATGCAGTTCTTGGTCAATGTTCAAAATGTAATAAGTATGGTCATAAGATAGAAGATTGCAGAATGAATGTCAGATGTCATGCATGTGGAAAGTTTGGGCATATGGCTAATCAATGTAGGTTGAAGAATGGTCAAGGACTCAACAAGACAATTCAGAGAAATAATGTAACTTGCTATGCATTCAATAAAATAGGACATATTGCCAAATATTGGAGAAGCAAGAACAATCCGGCAGGAAATGATGAGAAAGGAAAATAAAAGGTTGAAGACATCCGGAAGGAGCATGAGATGAAATGGGTTAGGAAATCTAAAGATCAACCAATAGAGACAATCAACCTAGTTACTCAATCAGTAGAGCAGAATGTTCCTACACTGGCAGGAAACTTATCTGGTAACTAAGGCATTAGCTTTAGGGGGGGGGGAATTATTGACAGATCTTGCATTACCCCCAGTAGATTTTTGAAAGCCTGCTTCAGATCTTCATAAATTTAGCCTAGAGATTCACTGATGCTAAGATAATGGATTTTGAATCTAGTATGATATGTCGGCATGCATTAATGTCAATGAGAAATTAGGGTTTTTGCAGAATAAAAGGGAAATATTGGTTGATTTTTTATCACTGCATTCAAAGCAAACCAAAATGATTTTAAGGTGATTTAAGGTGACCAAAATTAATTCCAGTGCATTCTCAAGCGGATTTTCAAGAGCTTTCATCAACGAAGGTTGTGAGGTATTTTATCAGTTTTTGAGCTATCCTCATTTGCAATGGCTTCTGGATCATCTTCCGCTCAGGAATGTGTGGCTACCCCTATTGTTCTCAACATCAAGGACCGTCCACACCCTTTTTTCAAGAAATGCCCTCAAATTGTGAAGGTCAATGATTTAGTTGGTGCATTTTCTAGGGTTTCTGAAGGAGTTTTGTATGTCGAAGATGTTCATGAATACATTCACTGTACTTTGGAGGATTTGGGTTCTACTGAGATCAAGAACATGTATATTGGCACTTTGGTGAACTAGGATGGGTCGATGAAACTAGAATTTCAAATTCTGAAGGATTAGGGTTTTACTGACATTTTGGAGATGTCAGAATTTGAGGATGAATTGATCTAGTATGCACTGAGCCTAGTCCATGGAGAATTCATATGGCTAGATCGGCCCCACAAGATCACCAAGGAGGCTATTCGTGTAATCACCAGTTTACCCCAGACCGGTCCAACCCCTGGAAGGAAGAAGATATATAACAATGAGGTGGAAAAGTTGACTGGTGCAACTTCTGACAACTGGTCCATGAGAATCAGTACTATCAGAGACAAAGCAGTTCAATTTGCAAGCATGATCATCAGTTACAAGGTAACCCAATCCAATTGATTGAACTTTGTTTCGAGTTCATGTATTTTCTATGCTCACAAAATGATTAACGAGAATGAAATGCTAGATCTATATCAATGGATGTGTGATGAGTTGATATTAAACTTAGGGAAGATTAAGGGTGAGAAGAAGGGTACTTTCTGTAATGGCAACCTCATTGTATGTTTAATACTTTTCTTTCTGAATGAGTTACCTAGAATCGGTAAGACTCAATGGGCATTTGATATACTGGTAGCAAAACAAATAAAAGATGCTATAAGGAATATGGGATAGGAAAAGGATACGAACTCCATTCTTTGGGGTTATTTCAAATCATTTCACAAGGCAATGAAGAAGAGAGAAAGAGTTCCTAAACATATTGTAGATAAGCACTCAAGTGAAATCTATTTTATGGTAAAAAAGGATGAAACATTGATGGAGGCAGTACAACCTAGGAAGATTTGGATAACTGAAATAGGCTATGAGGTAGATGCTAAGATCTTGGACTTGTATGCCAAGAATCTTATTGATGCCCCGATAGATGAAGCAAAGAAAGCCTTTGGGAATTCTAAGAAAAAAGAAACTGAAGTTGAAATTGGATTCAGTAAGAAGAAAAGGGAAGGAAAGATCAAGAAGGCTGGGGAAGCTGTGCAGAAGATGTCCACTGAGATAAAGCAGATTATTGGACTAGTTGAAGGGTCATCTCTTGTAGCAGTACAGGCTCCACTGGTAACAACAACCGGCAAGGGTGTAGTAAAGAGGAAGAAACCAAAGACTTATATTTCCCCTATAATATCCGATTCTGACATTGATGTTGTGCCATCACAGATTCCTAAAAATTTTATCAGGATACCAAGGAAAAAGGTTGAGGAAGTAAAGAAGTAGAAAGTGAAGGTTACCCCTCCGGAAGCACCAAAGAAAATCTTGAAGGAGAGGAAGCCCATAGAGAAGAGGAAACTGGTTAAGGAGTCTACTTCTACTCCTGACAAGAAGAAGAAATCAAATGTAGATATTGCTCTCGAATCCGATAAGAGTATTGAAGTCATTCCTCCTGTTTTAGTTGTTGAATTGATTGATCAAATCACTAAAGATGGAATTTTGAGTAATATATAACATCACTATGTACATATGGATAATAAGGAGCAAATGGAGATAGAGGAATCAATTTTGTTATACTTAGATATATATAAGAAGGCACTTTTAGAGATTGAAAAATAGATACCAACAAATTTGTATAGTAAATTAGATTCTAGAAGGTTATCTGCGATTGAAGGGGATAGAAATATAAAGGTACAATATTTGTGAACTGTGTGTGGTGCTATAACTGATGAAGAGATGTAGCAGTGTTTAGAGTTTGCTAATAAATCAATTTTTAGAAGCAAACATCGACATGTGAGTCTCATGATAGGTAGAGTGAATGAGATAGTTAATGAGACACATGAGGCTTGGGTAAAATTATTTGTAGATAAACCAAGATTCCAATAATTGGTATCACCAGAAGTCTCTCAAATGTCTAACACACTAGATATCCCAGTAGATGATAAGGGGAATGGTATATTGGGAATGGATACACTGGTTTTAGATTAAAAACTGAGGATATTCCTCTGGTAGAACCACTTGTACCTAATAAAGAGATACTGATAGATAACATTGATATTGTATAGGATAAGAAGGATACACCAGAACATATCATTCTAGATATAGAAGTAATTGATGTGAAAGTAGAAAATAAGAAGGTTGAGGATATTGAACCTCCGACACAAAATGTACATGCTGAAGAGGTTAAGGTTGAAAATATTGCTGCACCAAGTGGTGAAGCCACCAGTGCAAGTCTTGAGGTTGATTCTTCACAGAAGATTTAGGATAGTCATTCATTGTTAGCACTTGACTCATCTGGTCAAGTTGATTTTGCACAAAACAATATTGAGAAGCTAAGAAGTTTTGAGTTGATGTATGTTGTAGCTTAGAAGTTAAGAAAGGAAGGGACTGAAGACAAGCAAGTTATTGAGCAGACCATTCTAGTTTTGCAACAACTTACACTAGAATATAAGGTAGATTAGATTGGTAGTCCATCTAGTAAACTAAAAGGTTTGACTGAGCATATTTCCAAAGAGTTTAAAAATCTTCAACAAGTATCAAACTAGCAGTTGGTTGAGCAGTATAATGCAGCTCAAAAATTCACTTGTGACAGCATGATTTCATCTGACATGGCCAAGCAGACAAATGAGATATCAAGGATTTATGTGGCTCTACATGAGTGTAGTAATATATATAGGTCCTGGACTAACACCGACAAACTATAAGCAGACCTTGAGGTGAAATTGAAGGCGACAAAGGCCTAGTTAGATATTTTGGCTAACAGTTTTGATGGTACTCAGACATTGACCAGTACCATTGATGGTCAGATTTTGATTACAGAGTCTGATATTTCTGGATTAGAGAAGGACATGGATAGGTTAATCTGGCATGTAAGAGAATTAAGAGGTTTGGTGAGTCCCTGGTTGAACACTTTGTTACTTCATAAGATGGAAAGCATAGAGTTAATGAATAAACCTACTCTAACGGACCTATCAGAAGAAGAGCTTCATGCATATAGTCTTAATGGTTTTGTATCCATTTTGATCACATTGAAGATAGGTTAGGATGCATATTTAGGATTTTTGAAGAATGCTTACCCAGATATTTTCAAGTATATCTAGATCCCATAATCACATTTTGGTTTGTACAAAATTTCATATTTCATTCATTTGCCTCGACTTTGGCATTGTTGTCAAAGGGGGAGAGGTTGATGTGAAAAATGTCTAGGGACATGAGAAGTAATGTATAGCTCAGGGGGAGCAGTTTTCCAATAGTTTTTGAAATTAGTTTTGGAGTTTTTTGCAAGGAACCAGAACAACACTTCAGTGATTCATTTTTCACATGAGTGTTTCCATCAATGCCAAAGGGGGATATTTTTGGCAATTAGCACTCATCCAGCTTAGTTGTGTTGTCATTGATGGCAATACACACCATTTTGGGTTTGTCACTTAACCGATACTCACCGGTATTCATTGTTTGGCAATCGACATTCAGTCATCCACCACACAAGGAACTGGCATTGACATGAAAGGGCAACCAACATTCTAGGAACCGGTATATGAGGCTGACATGGTGATGAGGAGGCAACAGTCTGGAAGGAGGAAAACCTGTCAACCAATCAACTTCTATAGGGTTTATAGACTCAACTGGTAATCCCTGATTCCAAAAGTCTTTACACAACACCAAATGAAACAAGGGTTCAATGACACCAAATTAAACCTTGGAAAACCCAAAGGCTCCACTATGTCTACTTACAGATAACTAACACTTTCTAGTTCTTGTGTGACTACACACACCCTTGCAAACAATGAGTGGGCTACTACTAGGCTTTAGGGTTTGAATGGCCCACTTGACCAATTCAATAAAACAACCCTTGGAGGGGTGTTATCACAACACTTTAACACAAATGAAATAGGATTTCATGGTTTAAGTCCACCGAAACATCAATCTTGACTCATTCGCCCACAAACTTGAACTTGTTGCTATCAGGCCTCCTTCTGAAGGAATCGGGTGATAACTTTTGACACCTTGAGGATATAGACAAAAAAGTTATGTTTTTAGATACCCTTTTAGAAGTTCTAAACAATATCTCAGTTTTTGGTACTGGATCAACTTGCAGATATTCCAACTGGTGCTGCACTAATAGACCTAATAGGGCTTCTAGACCTATTTGACTCAACGCCTTTCACAAACTAATTAAGTTCTCCTAATGGGTGATCACCACTTACCATGAAATATTATGAAAACCTCCAAAATACTCTTCTACCACATTCAAACCCTTTCCCAATGCTCTACCTCTCAATTCTCGTGCACTGCACTCATCAAACTGGTTTGTCACATAGAGATGTCAGACCTAGGGTTAGTTCTCCATCCTCTTCGCCCTGTTGCATCCTCTTAATGGATTTTGGTACTAACATATGATATAGTGGCCTATTATCTCATGTAATGGTAGAGTGTTCAGTTAAGGATTGATAGGTCAAAACCAATTATTGCAGACAACTCCTAGAGGTTTAAGGGTTTTAGGATACCAGATAAAGATTTGCTTGTAGAATAGGTCTGCAATCACTTCAAGACTCCACATTGAATGCAAAAAAAAGGTAAAACAAACTAGTTATAGGATCTATTCCATGAGCATTATTACCAATCCACCTTCAATATGCAATCAACAAAAATTAGACGATTTCTTCGAGTTTCCAATAGTTCTTGATGCTTCAATTTCTTTCCAAACAACCAAAACTCAACCAACATGAATTCTTTGGTGTTTGGGGCCTTTAAAGGTATTTCCCAAGTAACCACAACCTCCTCCAACTATTTTTCAAACTTACTAACCATTGGAGAATCTTAATTTACAAAAAGTGCAAAATTGTCATGACAACAAATTGACAATATGACAACTTTTGCATAATTCGACCAACTTAGACTCTAGATTGTCCTAGACCCCCAAAATGATTACATTTGATTTCAAAACATCAAAAATGACTTAAATAGACTTGTGGTCACTGGATCCCTCAATTTAGAGCATTGTGACCCTTATTGACTCGATTTGCTCTACCAGACCCTAGATGACAACTTGATCCACACATGGACAAACTTGTCACACTCCTAGGATGTTTAATTACGAAAAGGGTCCATAGGGCCTTATTACATTGCTTCTAACTAATATAAAATCATTGTGTTTCTAGATCATGTCTTCATAGGTACGTGCTCTTGCACCAAACTCCCAAGGTGAAATTTGTCTCAAGGCCTCTTAGAGACTAACTACTGCAAATCACCACCCTGCTTTTTGATATCTTCTTCTATAATCTATGTAGCTTCTGAGTTAGGAAGGCCTGCCATTTGACTAAGTGTTCAAAATAGGTCTTGTTCCTTTTTTTCTTGGCTTCCCTGCTATCCAAAATGCACTCCATTTTAGGTGGTTCCTTAGGTGGTAAGTGTTTTATCCATTCTTCACTTTCCTGAATAGATTCACCTGCACATTCTTCTATAGTAGGACTCCTATATAATGTTAGATCAAAAACATTAAATATAGATGAAATAGCAACATCATCAGGGAGTTCAATTTTGTAAGCATTAGGACCATATTTATCCAAAATTTTACAAGGTCCAATTTTTGTCATCCTCAACTTTGTATGGCTTCCCTTGGGAAGCTTGTCCTTGCTAAGATGAACCATTACCATGTCACCCACTTGATATTGCACATATCTCCTTCTTTGATCCACTCTTTCTTTAACCTTTTGATTGTTCTACTATAAGGTATCTCTGACTTGTTGATGCACCTCTTTCATAGCCTCTACAAACTCATTAGCATGTCCACTCCTCTTATCTAACCCCTAGACATCTCTCAATTTAAATACTCCTCTTGGATGACTACCAAAGACTATCTCAAAAGGACTCAGATCTGCACTCATGTTTATTGAATCATTATAGGCATACTCTGCCTGAGGTATCACCACATCCCAACTACTTCCATGATCCTTTGTCAGACAACTAAGAATATTTCCCAATGACCTATTCACAATTTTAGTTTGGCCATCAGTCTAAGGGTGATAGGCTGAGCTAAAAGACAAATTTGTGCCTAATATTTTCCACAAGGTTCTCCAAAAATGTCCTACAAACTTGCTATCTTGGTTAGATACAATACACAAAGGCAACCCATGGCTACAATATAACTAACATCATTTGTGGTTTTACAAGGAATAAAGTGAGCCATCTTACTAAACCTATCTACCATAATGAACACACTATCATGACCCGTCTTTGTCTTGGGTAATCCCATCACAAATCCATACTCAAACTTTCCCATGGTCTACTTGGTATAGGAAAAGGTTGGTACAATCCTACATTGGTTAAGATCCCCTTTGCTCTCTGACACATAGAACAAATCTCCACAAACTTTCTGATATAAGTCTGCATCTTTGACCAAAAGTAAAATCCCCTAACTAGGCCCAAAGTCTTATTTTACCCAAAGTGACCTCCTAAACCACCACTATGTTTCTCCTTTACTACATTATTCATCATTGAAAATCTAGGGATACATAACTGACATCCCTTGAACAAACGACCATCCTGCAAGGTGTAGTCAGAAAATTCTCCATGAAAAGCATTTGCAAACTCACAACATACCTTATATATTTGCTTGAAATCTTGGTCATCTTCATACAATCCTTTGAGTGCTTCATCACCCATACTCTACAACTATACTTCTTTCATAGTCAATGCCCTCCTGCTTAGAGCATTTGCAACCTTATTGGCTACCCCTTTCTTGTTCTTGATGATGAAGGTGTATGCTTTAATACTTTCAACCCATTTCATAGGTTTATGACTAATTTTCTCTTTTCCATTCAAAAAACTAAGAGCAAGATTGTCAATATACACAATAAACTGCTTAGGAAGCAAGTAATGCCTCTACTTTTTCAGAGCTTGTACCATAGCATACAACTCTAAATCATATGAGGAATACTTCCTTTTTGCTTCATTTAGTTTTTCACTAAAAAAGGCCACTAGTCTCCCCTCTTGGCTCAATAATGCTCCTATATCCAAACCACCTACATCACATTCAATGGTGAAAACCTTACTAAAATCAGGAAATACTAGGACTAGGTACTTGTCAACTTTCTATTTTAAACACTTAAAGCTCTTATCTGATTCTTTGGTCCACACAAACTTCACCTTACCACCACTCTTCTTCCTTTCTTCCTTGGGCTTCACAATTAAAGCAAAACATACTCCACCTTCCTCCTTTGGTGTATCAAGGAATTCTTTTTCTCCTACCATCATCACACTAGATCCTACATGTTGTGGATCCCCTTCTACCACTAACTGTATCCTAAAGGTCACACCATCCTTTTGGAAAGAGTAAGCATTCTTTTCTCCATCATGATGAGCCTTTCTGTCAAACTACCATGGCCTACCAAGAAAGAGATGGAAAGCATCCATTGGAAGGATGTCACACAAAATTTTATCCTTATAGCCCCCAATACTGAACTCTACCCATGCTTGTTCATTAATGAGTATGTGTTTCCCTTTGTTCAACCAACTGACTCTATATGGACAACTATGGGGTATTCTATCCAAATTTAACTTGTTTACTGCTTCCATAGATACGATGTTATCAGTAGATCTTGAATCTATGATAAGTTTATAAACCTTTCCTTGAATCTTGCATTTGATCCTAAACAAAGCCTTTCTTTGGGGTGGCTCAGTCTTCACTGGTTCCTTGAGCAGTGTCCTCTTGATCATCAAGTTCTCTCCCATCTCTAATGTCAAATTCACTTTAGAAGATGTCACACTCCTTGCATCTTCTTGAGTCAAAGTAGTTCTCCTCTCACCACCATGAGAAGTTTATGCCTTCTCTGGACACTTGTATGTCGGGTGCCTCATCTAATTGCAGTTATAGCATCTCATATTGGAGAACTTGGATCCTCTCCTTGATCCATTTGTCCCACTTCTTCCATTAGGTCTTCTCCCATGGTAGCCTCCTCTACTACTTGAGTCCCCAACTTTCTCTCCTTGGCTAGACTCGCCACTAGACCTTCTGTTAGGACTTCTTCCTCCAAAATTGCCTCTGCCTCTAAAACTTCTCCCTCCTTTACCTCTATTACTCTGCTCACTTCTTTTTAGTTTCTCTTCTACCCTTAGGACCAATTGAAAAGACCCGTTCATTGTCTTTGGTGCCAAGATGTTGATCTCATCTTGGATGTTCATCCTTAGGCCGTTCAAGTACCTAGCCACTTTCTAGGACTCTTCTTCTTGTCTCTTTGATCTAAGACTAAGTTTATGAAACTCCTCCATATATACATTCACATCAAGGTCTCTTTGTTCGAGGTTCTACAATTTTCTATACATCTACACTTCATAGTCAATGAGCATGAATTGTGCCTTGACTTTAGCTTTCATCCTTTCCCAAGAGGTTATCATACTTTTTCCCTCATTAACTCTCTCTCCTTGTACATAGTTCCACCATGTAAGAGCAGACTCCTTCAACCTTCCTTTTGCCAACTTAACCCTCTTATCTTCAAGGATTTATTTATACTCAAAATGACTGGTCAATGCCTCAATCTAGTCTATCACCTCTTCTGCTTGCATACTTCCACTATATATAGGCAACCCATAAATGGTGTCCCTATTAACTAACCTCAGGGCATCTACAAATGCCCTTTGATCTATAGTTATCTCCTCTACCCGTTTATAGGATTCCCCATCTTTTTTATCCCCTTCCTCATCAATGTCACTTATGTCTTCCTTATCCTTAGTCTTTTTCAATTCTTCAAGCTTGGACTCAAGCATCTCTTCAATCAACTTCTTCATCGCATCTTGTGACATACTCTTAGGAGGCATTCTGTCAACCCCTCTTTTAATCTCTTCCTCTAACATACACTAAGACCACACCACCCAAGTGATCTTCAAAATCCTGCTCTAATACCAATATGATGAGGAGGCAACAGACCAGAAGGAGGAAAACCTGTCAAACAGTCAACTTCTATAGGGTTCACAAACTCAACTGGTAATCCCTAATTCCAAAAGTCTTTACACAACACCAAATGAAACAAGGGTTCAATGACACCAAATTACACCTTGGAAAACCCAAAGGCTCCACTATTTTCACTTACAGAAAACTAACACTTCCTAGTTCTTGTGTGACTACACACACCCTTGCAAACAATGAGTGGGCTACTACTAGGATTTAGGGTTTTAATGGCCCACCTAACCAATTAAATACAACAACCCTTGGAGGGGTGTTCTAACAACACTTGAACACAAATGAAATAGGATTTCATGGTTTAGGTCCACCAGAACATCAATCTTGATTCATTCGCCCACAAACTTGAACCTGTTTCTATCAGGCCTCTTGAATGAATCGGGTGATAACTTTTGACACCCTGAGGATATAGACAAACAAGTTATGTTTTTAGATACCGTTATGGAATTTCTAAAAAATATCTCAGTTTTCAATACCAGATCAACTTGCAGATATTCCAACTGGTGTTGCACTAACAGACCTAATAGGGCTTCTAGACCTATTTGACTTAATGCCTTTCACAAACTGATTAAGTTCTCCTAATGGGTGATCACCACTGACCATGGAATATTATGCAAAACTCCAAAATACTCTTCTACCACATTCAAACCCTTTCCCAATGCTCTACCTCTCAATTCTTGTGCATTGCACTCATCAAACCAGTATGTCACATAAAGATGCCAGACCTAGGGTTAGTTCTCCATCCTCTTCACCCTATTGCATCCTCTTAATGGCTTTTGGTACTGACATATGATATAGTGGCCTATCATCTCCTATAATGACAGAGTGTTCAATTAAGGATTGATAGGCCAAAACCCATTATTGCAGACAACCCCTAGGGGTTTAAGGGTTTTAGGCTACCCGGTAAAGATTTTCTTGTAGAATGGGGCAGTGATCACTTCAAGACTCCACACTGAATGCAAAAAAAAGGTAAAACAAACTAGTTACATGATCTATGCCAAGGGTTTTAGGCTACCCAATAAAGATTTGCTTGTAGAATGGGGCAGCAATCACTTCAAGACTCCACACTGAATGCAAAACAAAAGTAAAACAAACTAGTTACAGGATCTATGCCATGAGCATTCTTACCAATCCACCTTCAGTATGCAATCAACAGAAATTAGATGGTTTCTTCGAGTTTCCAATAGTTCTTGATGCTTCAATTTATTTCCAAACAACCAAAACTCAACCAACATACAATCTTTGGTGTTTGGGGCCTTTAAAAGTGTTTCCAAAATGACCACAACCTCCTCCAACTATTTTTCAAACTGACTGACTGTTGGAGAATCCCGATTTACAAAAAGTGCAAAATTGTCATGACAACAAATTGACAATATGACCACTTTTGCATAATTTGACCAACTTAGACTCTAGACTGTCCTAGACCCCCAAAATGATTACATTTGATTTCAAAACATCAAAAATGACTCAAATAGACTTGTGGTCATTGGATCCCTCAATTTAGACCATTGTGACCCTTATTGACTCGATTTGCTCTACCCAACCCTAGATGACAATTTGATCCAAACATGGACAAACTTGTCACACTCCCAGGATGTTAAATTACAAAAAGGACCCATAGGGTCTTATTACATTGCTTCTAACTAATAGAAAAACATCTTGTTTCTGTCTCATGCCTTCATAGGTAGGTTCTCCCACACCACACATGAAATTGATTTGGCAGGTCTACACGACAATGATTAAAGGCATCGGTCTTGAAGATTAATGAATTTATTTTTTCTTAGGCCGACATGTAAATAAACTGTAATATCTTTGTAAGCCGACATAAAGTATTTATGCTTGCATTTGGGAAGGGTATTTAAGTCAATTCAGCTAGATTATTTTGGAATGAATGAGATGCATAAGAAAGTAATGGGATATAGTGATGTGATATTGTGCAAGTGATCTTGATCGACATAATACAAATGTAATATTCTATATTCAGTCTTGGATTTTGGTTTAGAGGTTTGGGAAGCGAAGCAAGATACCAATAAGGAAGGATATAGTGGAAACTGGTATAGACTGTGCTTTAGCAGGAACTCATCCAGCATAGCAGATGCACTCTTAGAGTTCAAAATTTTGTTTGTAACTCCATATGTGGTGTTTGTAGTCAGTGAGGCTCCTTTTGTGATGAGAAGTGCACTCTATGCTATTGGCCTTCCTGCATGTGCAGAACCCTATTGTAATATTTATTCATCTAGCCATTGGATAGATATTGTGGGTCCCCAATCCCACCATGGTTTTTCCTCTTTGAGGTTTTCCACGTATAAATCTTTGTGTTATGTTGTATGCTCTTGTGGTTGCTTCATTTCTATTTTCTGTTATATTCTTTCATGTTTACCAGTTACTGAATTGCATTGTTAATAGGGTTAAAATTAATTATATCAGCAAAACATTGATTCACCCCCTTCTTAGTGTTCTTGGATTCCAACAAAGAAGACCAAATTTGCAATAAAAGACTACTAGGTCAATGACCTTGGTAAAAAGAAGACTACATGGTTGTTTATGTGCCACATTCTGTAGTCAAGAGCATTTTGACACATAAAGATATATGAATGAACAATAGAGCCTCATGGGTGTCTAAGATACAAGAGTTTAATATGGACATTAAATGAATACAATTAGTGAGGGGACAAGGTTTGTGTAGATTAATTGCAGAAAGTAAGAATGAAACGACTGAGGAGTTGCCCTTAGTCTTATTTGTTGGTCTTCAAGATTACTAGTTTGCAGATGTTGCCTATTACTTAACTTGTGGGGATTATCTAGAGCATCTCTCCCGAATATAAAAATGAAATCTGAGATTAAAGGCTACGAAGTATATTATTTTTAATGATATATTGTACAAAAAGTGGTTGGATGGAACTTTTTTGCGTTGTGTGGACAAGTCACTTCAAGAGTCATTCTTGAGAACCTTTCATGATGAAGCCTGTGGGGGTCATTTTTCATCGACTATGACTGGGTGGCTAGGTTTGAAAAATGTAAGTTGTTCACGGGGAAGCCACAACTTGCAACATTAGCTCTCAGATTGGTTGTTATTGAGGAACCATTTAAATGGTAGGCTTTAGATTTTATAGGTCCCTTGTCACCTACCTCAAGTGCTGGACATACACACATATAGACGGCCACAAATTATTTCACCAAATGGGTCGAAGCTATTCCAGTGCAGAAGACCACTTCTGAAGTTGTCTATAGTTTCCTCAAAGAAAATATTCTGGTTTGATTTGGAGTTCCTTAGAAAATTGTAGCTGATAATGCAACCAACTTCTCTTTTGCTAAGATTTCATTGTTTTGTTATGATCATGGGATATCTCTTGCTCATTCATCAGATTATTATCCTTAGTGTAATGGTTAAGCAGAGTCAAGTAATAAAAATTTAATAAATATTATGAAGAAGTTTGTGAGTGAAAATTTTAAAGACTGCCACAAAAGATTGTATGAAGCTCTTTAGGAAGATCGTACATCTCCAAAAAGAGATATAGGGATGTCACCCTTTGAGCTAGTGTATGGCATGGGAGCTCAAGTGTCACTTCCCTTAGAACTTGCAGCTTCAAAGTTATAGACTGTTATTGAAGATGTATATTTTCAAGATTCCCTGGAGAAGAGGATTATGTGTTTGATGAGAATTGATAAAGAAAGGGTTAAATTGGTTGACCGGATTACAAAACATCAAATGAGAGTCAAGAAAATATTTGATAGAAAAGCCAGGCCACAAAGATTCATGTTGGGTGATCAAGTTCTACTTTAAGACATAAGGAGAGAACCAAAAGGTGCCCATGCGAAGTTTGAATCATTATGGAAAGGACCATTTGCAATTCAAGAGGTAAAAGGCCCTAACTCTTTCAAGTTAGCATATCAAATACTACTCTTCCCTTGACCTATAATGGGTAGGATCTAAAGTTATATCAGTTGTAAGTCAGAGTCCCTCGTAGGTCTTGTACATAAGTTTTTATTGTGTCAGTTTGTTGTTTTGGTTCCATTTTTGTGTTTGTTTTGGTCCTTTTGATATGAGACTTATTTGTGAAACTAGATATCCTAAGGTTCATGTCTTGATCCCTCACTATCACAATCCCAAGTCAGAGCCAATGTTAGTTCCCCCCAATTTTCATTAAAATTTCAAACACAAAGGTTTCCTTTCAGTCTTTCTTTTCCCTTTCGGACATATATATTTTCTTTCTTTGAACCTGAGTCATTGAACCATTTAAAAGTTCAAGGTTGAAAGTTTAAATCATGCTTTAAAGAATTTTTCTTCGTGGCTTTGTTTTATGATAAGGCAAATGCTTTGTTACAATTTGTCTTGAACTTGAACCATTGAACCTTTTTTGGTTCAAGGTTCAAAGTTAGTCTTGTGTCGGTTTCGCCTTTGCTCATTCATTGTTATCTGTCTTGTCATGTAGTTGGTGTTTTGTGTTGTTCTATGTTGTTTCTCATCTTTGAACTTGAACCTTTGAATGTCTTGGTTCTTGGTTCAAGGTTCAAAGTTTGAATTCTTAAAGACGGAAAAATTCTATGCAAATTTGATACATGCATCATGAAGTAATGTGGCGACGGGAAAAGAGAATATTTCAAGGAATTCAAAAAAATTAGTTTCTAAAATTATGACAAGCAATCATGATAATTTGCAAGTCATGTGATGAAGTGATCCGAAATTAAATGCATGTCAGCTATACATCAAATCAGGCAATAGCTCAAATGAACTTACTTAATTAGATCAGCTAGATATGTCCTAAGTGTGATTTTTGTCTATCTTTGTTGCAAAAACTAGCAATTGTTTCTAGAATTTTTCTTAGTAGTAATGAAAGTGGGAAAAATTGAAGGTATTGTGTCCGCACGCAGAAGCTTTCCAAGAATTTGCTATTGAGACTAGGTTAGTTTCAGTCATTCTCTCTTCTCCTGTATTTTCTTATTCTAGAAACTTGTTGTCGTTCGTTCTCCTTTGTTGTGTATAAAATTCATTGCATTCCTTTAGTTATTTGTTTACAATGAGAGGGGCCATAATGAGGCCCACTCTGCCAAAACTAGGCTGCACTTCTTTCCTAGCTAGTTCACTCCCATAGATGGGAGATACCTCATTAGCTCTAGTGGATCTCTCTGATTTTCTTGAGAGAGCCAGAAACCCAGTTCAGAATTCAATCATGGAAAGAATAGTGAAGAGTGGTTTGATTGAGCTTGTCACATTTCCCATTGTTGTGCCATGCCCAGAGCTAGTGACGGAATGTATGAATAGGTATGATGTAGAGCACAGATGTATACCTCATAAGGAGTTATATGAGGACTGGACTATTGGCACATCCTACTCATTCTTCTCTGAGAAGAAGAGCACTTATAAAAGTCTGATTGCCAAGAATTGGTCACAAAAGGTTCAAAAAGGTTGGTCCAAGTTACCAAGCCCACTTACTAGAGAACACTTCATAGCAGAGGTGCGAGACATTGTCATTCTATTGAATAGGCTAAAAGGGAATGCCCATGCCTTCTACTAGGAAGACTGGATGTACTTCTATATCCAAGTCATGCTGAATGTCGGCGCCTACCTAGATTGGGGGTAGGTGATTGCAAAAAGATTGCACAAAAGTCTGAACAAGTTTGTTGGAATGTGTGGTTTCTTCATGACATCATATTTTTTTTATATTCTTGCATATACCCAAGATTGGAATGGGTTGCATCATGAACCCTGCATTGATGGTATCAAGGTGTATGAGTATTATCCTCACCTATAGAAACAGAGGTATGCAGAGATTTTTATGAGATGGATTGACATTTTCAAAGTGAGATTAGTGTACAAGTTGCAGGGAAACACAAATAAGAGGTTGACAATGGAGGCCATGGAATCCATCGGCATTTATGGTAGTTAATTTATTCAATTCCCTTTGTTCACTTATATTCGATTCGGTGGTTTTCAGGGTGAAACTTTAAGGTTACCCCGATTTGTGTTTGATAGTTATGTTTTAATTAAAGTTTGTCGTCAACAAGCATACATTGACAAAAAGAGTGGAGGGAAGTTCGTGGTAGTATTTCCCATGGAACTTGATCACTATAGTTGTGCATCTATTTCAGAGTTCAAAAGGTTCAAGTTGCAACTGTATGTTGCTAAATACAAATTTGATAGTCAAGCATTTGCTAGAGAGAATTTAGAAGTTGATAGTGATTTCCGGCATGAAACTCAACTGGAGGATTATTGGGAGAACTACATAGATGAGTTCAAAGTCCAAAGAAGCCTATGGTCTAGGTTCACTATTCAGCAAATCATCACAATGGGCTTATCAATGAATGTTTCTGGGGTACAAGAAGATGAAGATGAATAAGTGGTTGACCCTGAGTTTGATGAGAAGATATAGGGATATCCTATCCCAGAAGTCGATTCGAGTAGGAAAGGGGATGATAACATTCAGTCCAAAACATTTAATATAATAAGAAGAACAGAGAAATGGTTGAAGGATCATCATTTCAAACAAAATCCTACTCCTGCACCTAAGGATAATAAAGTCGGTCAGGTTCATGCAACTTCCCAAATATCTTTTCCCTCTTTTAATGTTGATGTTTATATTGTAGGTGAAAGGAAATAGAGAATGGAGAAAGCCAAAAATGTAAGCCTTGGAGAGTCTTCTATGGGTTCAGATTCTGCTCGTGTTATGTAGTAGACTTAGATTCTGAAGAGGAGACTCAAGAAGTAATGGATACCCAGATGCAAGATCAGCCCCTGACAGATACTGCAAAAAGAGGAAAAGAGATCCTACAACCTGAGGATTTCGAGAATACCATGGTTGTTGTCATTGTTAATCAACAATTGCCATTTCCAAAGGAAACATCTACTACTCCCAAATAGCTGAGTGCTACACTTACAAAAAAGAGGAATGTAATTCTTATTTCCACCCCAATGGAGGATATGGTTATAAAATGCCTAGGAAGGACTTCAAAGTCCAAAAGACTCAAAATAAAAACCATGATTGATGTGGATGAGCAAATGAGACACTAAGTTGCAGAGGTAGCTAAACCCCCGATAGATAAAGAGATTGAGAATGTGACAGAGAAAGACTTTATTATTGAAAAAATTGATCTAGGGACAACTTCTTGGGCTACTAATGTTAAACACTTGGAATCTTCAACCAAAAGTACTCTCACAAGGACTTGGAAGGATGAGAAAGATAAGAATGAGATGAAGCAGATTATAATACAGATGGCTCAATATATCAACGCTATCCAGAATCCAAATCCCCCACCTCTTTCCCAGGTTTCTTTATCCTTTGATCCAAAATCACCTTTGAATCAAAAGTTACTTGATCAAGTTCAAAGGAGCCAGATGATTACATATGTCTTTAGTGAAAGGCTCAAATCAATTGCACAACAGGGAACAAGTAATATTTCTGATTTGGTCAAATTGTTTGAGAATGCAGAATCTATTGGGAAAGAATTAGAAACAAAGATGGCTTCCTGGGAGAAAGAGAAAAGTAAATGACTGGCCCCGTTGAGGCAGATGAGAGATACACAGAGATACGGGGTGATGAATTTCCTCATCGAGAAGACAGTGCATGGCCTTGATGATAACATACTCTTTGTTTGCAAAGAAAACATTGAGTGGAGAAACTCAATCATTCAGCAAGGACATGGGAAATTCCTCAAACATCTAAAAGAATTGAAGGAATTGACTGACACTATGCAAAAAGACATGAAATGCATAGATCTTCAGCTTCTGAGGGAAGATAAGCAAACACATAAGGATTCATCACAGATGATCCAAGTTTTCAAAGATCAAATACAATAGATTCAAGAAGCAAAGTCCTTAAGTATTGAGGACTTCTCAAAGTTTGCAAGAATCAAATCTATGTTGGTTGTTTGCTTTGATCATTTGGAGATGCATAAGGGTAAGGTCTTGTAGGTAGGCAAGAAGAAAGAAGTATGGAAGCAACGGATCTTGCATATAGGCCTTCCCCATTATCAGCTCATTTTAAACTTCTCAGTGGCTAACTTAGAATGATAGAATATTCGAAGTACCCCCACATCATAAGACCGATTGGTTGAAGCCACATCATCTATTGGAGCTTGATCTCACCTTCATTGCTCATGACTTCTGTCTTGTATCTATTTTAGTTGTTGCTTTTCAGTTTTAAGAAACAAAACCTCTTTTAACTTTGGGATAGAGTTAATCATTTAACTTTGGTTTTTATTTGTAATAAATTATCATATCCTGGTGGCTATTTATATGGTTCAGAAAGTCTTTAAAAGGGTCCAAAAATTTTTGATTGTGTAAGGGAATAGACTAAGTTTTTTTTTGGATTTTTAGTATAGATATTTTTTGGTGTTTGAATGAAATAATATTTTGGGTTCAATCTTCAAATCTGTGTGTTTGAAAGATTAGCTATCTCTGTTGGGACACATGCTTATACATTGAATATGCTTCTTCATTACCATTTTTTTATTAGTCTGTAGATTCATTGATTCTCTTTGTCTAAATTAGTACTTCATTGTTATTTATATGGTTCTGATCCCCCTTGTCCTGTGAGGCACGAGCAATAATTGATCACCATTTTTATAACTTTGAGTATTTTGGGTGAAGTAAGTTTTATATTGAATGAATGTGTGTAGAGGTGAAGTCTGTGAGCTTCACACTTATTTATAAATATTTTTCTGCATTCTTTTTTGTTGACAAATGAATGTAAAATCTTTTCGTGCTTTCTGGTGAAAAGTGTGATTGTTTCTTGAATGATCTGCATAAAATTTTATTGAATGTCTTACGAGGAGTTGCACTGTTATGTAGAGGGTAAACCAAAACTTCGTTCACCCAACTATTGGTAATTTTCTTTTTCATGAAGGGTATACACGAGTCATAATTGTTTTACAATATATATATATATATATATATATATATATATATATATATATAAAAAGAAAAGGCAAATCTGTTAACCAACAGATTTTTGGCGACTCAGCTGGGGAGTCGAATAATAAGATTGGTCACCTGGTTACAGGATACAAAGAATTGGATTGTCAATCTTTAAGAATCTTTTTGGTGCCATTAAAATTTTGCATTGTATACAGGCTAGAGCCAAGAAGATTTACTAGGGCTCAAAGGCATGAAGGAATAGTTGACTCTATTTTTCAAGAATTGCAAAACTTAAATTTTCAGCCATCCTTTTCACCAAAGAGACAAGCAAGAAGTAGACCTCCTTCTCCATCTCCTTCACTCCATGTATCATCAATTTGTCAAGCCCTAACCTTGCATGGTGTTTCCTTACCTAGTATAATCAACCCAGCACCCCTCAATATCATTCTTACAATGGCAACAAATAATCCTTGGGGGGCTGCAATAGGTCCGTTGAATTTGGGTTTAAATTTGAATGCTTTACCCAAAGGAGTGAGAGATCACTTACCAAAATTTAGTGGTGATGGGAAGATCATAGCTGACGAACACTTGAACGCATTTAATGTGGCTTGTGGTAGAATAGTTGTTCAACATGAAGATGTTGCTGTAAGACTGTTTGTACAAAGATTAACTAGAATGGCTGCAGATTGGTTTTATCACTTGTCAAACAGTGTGATAACAAATTGGTAGGATTTGAAAATAAGGTTTGAAGCTAGGTTCAAGGTGGTAGAGGATGAGCACTCTCTTTTGTCTCAATTATCCCAGTTAAAGAAAGAAATTCCGAAATCTATGAGGGATTTCGTGGCTAAATTCAATAAAATTGTTCATAAAATTTCCGCAAATCAAAAACCCTCAGATGATAATTTGAAATGTTTTTTTATAAATTCTATGCCCTTGAGATAGGTTTCTTGATTCGTAGACAAAGATTTGCAACTCTGAGTGATGTTAAAACACTTGTTGTTGAGTTGGAAGATGACTTGATCACTGTAGGAAAATGGAAGAGAGAAGTACAAGTGCCCAATGCACAACCCTCTACTTCTTCAGACCCTTTAATTTAGAGACTGATGAATGATGTAATAACACTCGAAAGATAGTTACCCAAAGCTAGTACATCTTATTCATCACCTTACCAAGACATACTAAGGAGGAATACAAAACAGTCTATGGGAATTGGAAATAAAGCTTTGCAATTACCCCCGACCCAACAAAGATTGGCAATTGAAGATCCACCATCAAAGGGGAATATATGTGTTTTTCATTTTATAGATGATCATGATGGTAATTCTTGTCTTGAAATGGTGTGTTATGCGTAGCTGATTAGTTCTAAATATGTTTCAAATGAATTAAGTGAAGAAGAGTCTTTTAGGCAACCTGGCGACTCTGAAATCCACTTCTTGGAGTATGAGTCAGATTCAAAAAGGGGAGGTGATATTTTGGTTACCTTGGAGGATCCTTCATGTGTTGTGCTGACAAGGAATCAACCGAATGTAAAACCTTTAGGTGCTTCTTCATCCTCTATTGTGAATTTTAGAGGTAAGGACATTATTTCTAGGCTTCATAATAATGATCAAAAGTCTCAAGAACCCCAGTTGTTGAAATCTATAGAGATAGAAGGTTCATTTGATATTGTAGAGTTTTGTAAATCCCTTCGGATTCAAATTACACTAGCTGAATACCTTAAATTAAATCCTAAAGAGCTAGATAGGCTATTTAAGTTTGTAAAAGGAAATAATGTATTACAAGCTAACGAGGTTCAGTAGTCAGTTAATGCTACATTGTCTTCCCAAGGTGATGTGTCAACACATCATGTTTCTCATGAAGTTATCCTTGAAATAATAGCCCTTCAAACTGATGATATGTTATCTATCCTAGAGTCAAAACCTGAGCCTTTTTATATATCATTATTCATAAATGGTCATAAATTAAACAATTGTATTATAGACTCAGGTGTGTTGGATAATATTATGCCATCTACAGTAGCTAAGGCATTGGGATTATCCTTAACAAAAACCTTTGCAAGATGCTATTTAATGGAATCCAAGCAAATACCCCTATTAGGATAGATCAAAGATGCTCAAGTAGTCCTTGCTTCCCATCCAAATAAAAGAATCAAGCTAACTATTTTAATAGCTGACATCCCTGCAAGTTATGGCATGTTACTAAGCCGCACAATTTGTAGAGACTTAGGGGGTGAGATAAAGATGGATTGGTCTCAAGCCACCATTCCCATAGGAAAACAATGAGTCATTTTGTAGCCTGAACCTAAATCCAAGTTCATTATTTTTCCCTTTGATGATCCAAAGGCTCAAATTTTGTATCATGATTGTCAATTTGGAAATTACATGATTTTATCTGATAATGAAGCTGCAAAAAAATTTTCACAACCAGAGGCAGAGGAAAATCTATGGCCGATGGAATTCGATGGGAGTTGTGCAACATCAGGTTCTGGTGTAGGGTATTTCTTATTCCTCCCTCTGGTATTCACATTCCTTTTTCTTTTAAACTGGAATTCAAGAACACAAATAATACTGCTGAGTATGAAGCTTTGTTGTTGGGATTAGCTAAAGCAAAAAAATTGGGAGTAAAGCTTCTGCAAGTTAAGGGAGATGCAGAGTTGATGGTGAAACAAGTCAGAGGATTGTTCAATGTGAAGAATGAGAGATTGAAACATTACCAGAATAGAGTCTGGGATGAAATTGAAGATTTTGATGCATTTTCTATTGAAGCCATTCCCAGGGAACAAAACTCCAAAGCTGATTCTTTAGCAGTATCAGCTTCTTTATTGATCCATCATCCTGAGTTTACAAATGATACCTATCGATTGGAGTTGATATATTGGCCTAGTGTACCTGATAATTCTGAGTTTTGGCAGGTCTTTGAAAATGACAAACAAATTAACAACTTCTTGCAGTGTGTAGAAACATTTGCTACTACATTCTTTGAAGGATCAGATGCTAAATGTAAAGAGTTTTCACCAGAGCGAGCTCGAGAAACGAATGATGGGGTAATACAATTAAAAGGGAATAAAATTCCTAAAGGGTTGGTCTCTTTAGAGTGTCTCTTTGATCATCATGATACCTATAAGAAAAAGAAAGAGGAACAGATTCCTGCAGTCCAAGATGTCACTGGTTATGAAAGAGTCAACATTGGTACTGAGGAAGATCCCAAGTATATAAATCTAGGAAAATACTACAAACCTACAGAGAAAGAAAGGTTCATTACTCTCTTGTTGGAATATAAAGACATTTTTTATTGGTGTTATGATGACCTGAAGAGCTTCAGAGAAGGGAGATTTCAACACCACATCCCTCTGAAGCCTAGAGTGAGCCCTTTTCAAAAAAAGCTTAGAAATTTTAACCCCAAAGTAGCTGAAGCAATATTTTAGGAGGTAGATAAAATGTTGAAAGCCAGGATTATATACCCTATTCATAATTCTACCTGGCTAGCCAACATTTTCCCTGTCCATAAGAAGAATGGAGAAATAAGAATTTGTGTGGACTTTAGGAATCTGAATCAGGCCAGTCTTAAAGATAATTATCCATTACCTACTATGGATCATATTTTGTAAACCATTCCAGGTTCTGAAATGATATCTATGCTTGATGGCTTTTCTGGTTATAATCAGATTAGCATTTCAAAAAGTGACCAGCATTAAACTACTTTCATCACTCCTTGGGGTACTTTCACCTATAATAGGATGCCATTTGATTTGATAAATGTAGGAGCCACCTTCCAAAGGGCTATGGACCTATCTTTTGGTCATCTAAAAGATAAAATAATTGTTGTATATCTTGATGATTTAACCATCTTCTCAAAGAGAAGAAAGCATCACTTAAGAGACTTAACGTAGGTGTTGCAAAGGTGCCGAGAACATGGAGTGTCATTGAATCCAAAGAAGTCAGTGTTTGGGGTTGCAGAAGGTAAGTTACTTGGCCACATAGTTTCTAAGGAAGGAGTAAGAGTGGATCTCGAGAGAGTAAAGGCAATTCAGCAGTTAAGTCTACCATCGAATAGAAATGCAGTCAAGTCTTTCTTTGGGCAGGTAAATTTCCTGAGGAGATTTGCTCCAGATTTTGCAGAAATCACTAGATACATTGTAAATTTGATGAGTGAAAAGCAAATATTCAAATGGAATGAAAAGGGAAAGAAAGTGTTTGAATCAATCAAAGAAGCCATTGCTCAAGCACCTATTCTTGTTAATCCAAATTTTAGGAAATATTTAATCATCTATTGTTATGCCTTAGAACATATCATGTCAGGGATTTTGTTACAGAAGAATGAATAAAATGAAGAAGTTCCAATATCCTTCATGAGTGTTCCCCTTAAAAAGCATGAATTGAAATATTTCCTGATGGAAAAGTAGGCGTATGTAGTTGTGAAAGTTGTAAAGCAATTCAGGTATTATATTCTTCATTCTCATGCAATTATTTATGTGCCACATTCTATAGTCAAGAGCATTTTGACACAACAGGATACAAGAATGAACAATAGAGCCTCATGGGTGTCTAAGATACATGAGTTTAATCTGGACATTAAAAGAACAATATTAGTGAGGGGACAAGGTTTGTGTAGATTAATTGCAGAAAGTAAGAATGAAATGACTGAGGAGCTCCCCTTAGTCTTATTTGTCGGTCTTCAAGATTCCTGGTTTGCAGATGTTGCATATTACTTAACTTATGGGGATTGTCCAGAGATTCTCTCCCCAATAGAAAAATGAAATATGAGATTAAAGGCTGCCAAGTATATTATTTTTAATGATATATTATACAAAAAGGGTTTGGATGGAACTTTTTTGCGTTGTGTGGACAAGTCACTTCAAGAGTCATTGTTGAGAACCTTTCATGATGAAGCTTGTGGGGGTCATTTTTCATCGACTATGACTACCTACAAGATTTTGAGACATTTTTATTATTGGTCAGGTATGTTTAAAGATGCATATGCTTGGGTGGCTAGGTGTGAAGAATGTAAGTTGTTCACGGGGAAGCCACAACTTGCAGCATTACCTCTCAGACCGGTTGTTATTGAGGAACCATTTAAATAGTGGGGTTTAGATTTTATAGGTCCCTTGTCACCTACCTCAAGTGTTGGACATACACACTTACAGATGGCCACAAATTATTTCACCAAATGGGTTGAAGCTATTCCAGTGTGAAAGACCACTTCTGAAGTTGTTTGTAGATTCCTCAAAGAAAATATTCTGGTTCGATTTGGAGTTCCTCATAAAATTGTACCTGATAATGCAACCAACTTCTCTTTTGCTAAGATTTCATTATTTTGTTATGATCATGGGATATCTCTCGCTCATTTAATAGATTATTATCCTCAGGCTAATGGTCAAGCAGAGTCAAGTAATAAAATTTAATAAATATTATGAAGAAGTTGGTGAGTGAAAACTTTGAAGACTGGTACAAGCAATTGTATGAAGCTCTTTGGGTAGATCTCACATCTCCAAAAAGAGCTATAGGGATGTCATCCTTTGAACCAGTGTATGGCATGGGAGCTCAGGTGTCACCTCACTTAGAACTTGCAACTTCAAAGTTACAGACTATTATTGAAGATGTATATTTTCAAGATTCCCTGGAGAAGATGATTATGCATTTGATGAGAATTGATGAAGAAAGGGATAAATTGGTTGACCGGATTAAAGAACATCAAATGAGAGTCAATAAAATATTTGACAGGAAAGCCAGGGCACAAAAATTCATGCTGGGTGATCAGGTTCTACTTTGGGACAGAGGGAGAGAACCAAAAGGTGTGCATGCGAAGTTTGAATCATTATGGAAATGACCATTTGCAATTCAAGAGGTAAAGGGCCCTAACTCTTTTAAGTTAGAATTTCACGATGGTACTGCTCCTCTCCTAACCTATAATGGGTAGGATATGAAGTTATATCAACTTTAATTAGGATTCCACCGTAGGTCTTGTACATAAGTTTTTGTTGTGTTGGTTTGTTGTTTTGGTTTTGTTTTTGTGTCTATTATGGTCCTTTTGATATGAGACTTATTTGTGAAACCAGAGATCCTAAGGTTCATGTCTTGGCCCCTCACTGTCCCAGTCCCCAGTCAAAGACAATGTTAGTTCCCCCTAATTTTCATTAAAATTTCAAACGCAGAGGTCGCCTTTTGGTCTTTCTTTTCCCTTTCGGTCATATATATTTTCTTTCTTTGAACCCGAGTCATTGAACCTTTTAAAAGTTGAAAGTTCAAAGTTCAAATCACGCTTTAAAGAATATTTCTTTGCGGTTTTGTTTTATGATAAGGCTAACATTTTGTTGCAATTTGTGTTGAACTTGAAATGTTGAACCTTTTTTGGTTCAAGGTTCAAGGTTCAAGGTTCAAAGTTAGTCTTGCATCGGTTTCGTCTTTTCTTATTAATTGTTATCTGTTTTGTCACGTAGTTGGTGTTTTGTGTTATTCTATTTTTTTTCTCATCTTTGAACTTGAACCTTTGAATCTCTTAGTTCTTGGTTCAAGGTTCAAAGTTTGAATTCTTAAAGACCGAAACATTCTATGAAAACTTGATACATGCATCATGAAGTAAATGTGGCAGCGGGAAAAGAGAATATTCTGGGGAATTCAAAAATGTTAGTTTCTAAAATTATGACAAGCAATCATGATAATTCGTGAGTCGTGTGATGAAGTGATCCAAAATTAAATGCATGTCGACTATACATCAAATCAGGTGATAGCTCACACGAACAAACTTAATTAGTACAGCCAGATAAGTCCTGAGTGTGTTTTTTGTCTATCTTTGTTGCAGACACTAGCAATTGTTTCTAAAATTTTCCTTAGTAGTAATGCAAGCGGGAAAAATTGAAGGTATTCTGTCTGCACGCAAAAGCTTTCCAAGAATTTTCTATTGAGACCAGGTTAGTTTCAGTCATTCTCTCTTCTGCTATATTTTCTTATTCTGGAAACTAGCTGTCGTTTGTTCTCCTTTGCTGTGTATAAAATTTATTGCATTCCTATAATTGTTTGTTTACAATGAGAGGTGCCATAATGAGGCCCACTCTGCCAAAACTAGGCCATACTTCTTGCCTAGTTAGTTCACTCCTAGAGATGGGAGATACCTCATTAGCTCTAGTGGATTCTTCTGATTTTCTTGAGAGAGCCAAAAACCCAGTTCAGAATTCAATGATGGAAAGAATAGTGAAGAGTGGTTTGATTGAGGCCGCCGCATTTCCCATTGTTGTGCCATGCCCGAAGCTAGTGCTAGAATATATGAATAGGTATGATGCAGAGAACAGATGTATCAAGAATGTCAATGGTGAAGTGTTGTTGAAAATTGACAGAGAGACCATGATGGCAGCCATGGGTATACCCCATAAAGAGCCATATGAGGACTGTACTATTGGCACATCCTACTCATTCTTCTCTGATAGGAAGAACACTTATAAAAGTGTGATTGCTAGGAATTGGTTACTAAAGGTTCAAAAAGGCGGGTCCAGGTTACCAAGGCCGCTTACTAGAGAACACTTCATAGAAGAGGTGTGGGACATTGTCATTCTATTGAATAGGCTAAAAGGGAATGCACATGCCTTCTACTGGGAATATTGAATGTACTTCTACATCCAAGTCATGCTGAATGGCAGTGCCTACCTGGATTGGGGGCAGGTGATTGCAGAAAGATTGCACAAAAGTCTGTACAAGTTTGCTAGAATGAGTGGTTTCTTCATGACATCATATTTGTTTTATATACTTGCATGTAGCCGAGATTGGAATGGGTTGCATCATGAACCCTAGGTTGATGGTATAAATGTGTATGAGTATTATATTCACCTGCAAGAATAGAGGTATGTAGAGAATTTTATGAGATGGAATGACGTTTTTGCAGGGAGATTGGTGTACAAGTTGCAGGGAAACACAAATAAGAGGTTGACAACGGAGACCATGGAATTCATTGAAATTTTTGGTAGTTATTTTATTCATTTCCCTATGTTCACTTATATTTGAGTTGGTGGTTTTCAAGGTGAACCTTTTAGGTTACCCCAATTTGTGTTGCATAGTTATGTTTTAATTGAAGTCTGTCGTTAACTAGCATACAATGACAAAAAGAGTGGAGGTAAGTTCGGGGTAGTGTTTCCCGTGGAACTTGGTCACTATAGTTGTGCATCTATTTCAGATACGTTGAACCTTTAACTTGAGGTCAAAAGGTTCAAGTTGCAACTGTATGTTGCTAGATACAAATTTGATAGTCGAGCATTTGCTAGAGAGAGACTAGAAATTGATAGTGATTTCCGGCATGAGCCTCAACTAGAGGATTATTGGGAGAACTATGCAGATGATTTTAGAGTCCAAAGAAGGTTGTGGTCTAGATTCACTATTCAACAAATCATCACAATGGGCTTATCAATGAATTATTCTGGGGTACAAGAGGATGGAGATGAAGAAGTGGTTGACCCTGAGTTTGATGATAAGATACAGGGATATTCTATCCCAGAAGTCGATTGGAGTAGGAAATGGGATGATAACATTTAGTCTAGAACCTTTAATGTAATTAGAAGAATATAGAAATGGTTGAAGGATCATCCTTTCAAACAAAAGCCTACTCCTGCACCTAAGGATAAGAAAGTCGTTCAGGTTCGTGTAGCTTCCCAAACATCTTTTCCCTCTTCTAATGTTGTTGTTGATATTGCAGGTGAAAGGAAACAGAGAACAGAGAAAGACAAAAATGCAAGCCTAGGAGAGTCTTCTATGGGTTCAACTTCCGCCCATGTTACGAAATCACGTACTAGGAAAAGTAACCAGAAAACCTTGGCAAGTTCACTGGTAGTAGACTTAGATTCTAAAGAGGAGACTCAAGAAGAAATGGATACCCAGATGCAAGATCAGCCCCTCATAGATTTCACAAAAAGAGGAAAAGAGATCCTACAACCCGAGGATTCTGAGAATACCATGGTTGTTGTCACTGTTAATCAATAATCGTCATTTCCAAAGGAAACATCCACTACTCCTAAATGGTTGAGTGCTACACTTACAAAAAAGAGGAATGTAATTCTTATTTCCATCCCAATGGAGGATATGGCTAGAAAATGCCTAGGAAGGACTTCAAAGTCCAAAAGACTCAAAACAAAAACCATGATTGATGTGGATGAGAAAACGAGACACTAAGTTGCAGAGGTAGCTAGACCCCCGACAGATAAAGAGATTGAGAACTTGACTGAGAAAGACTTTATTATTGAAAAAATTGATCTAGGGACAACTTCTCGAGCTACTGATGTTAAACACTTGGAATCTTCAACCAAAAGTATTCTCACAAGGACTTGGAAGGATGAGAAAGATAAAGATGAGATGAAGCAGATTATAATACAGATGGCTCAATATATCAACGCTATCCATAATCCAAATCCCCCACCTCTTTCCCAGGTTTCTTTATCCTTTGATCCAAAATCACCTTTGAATCAAAAGTTACTTGATCAAGTTCAAAGGATCCTGATGATTACAATTTTCTTTAGCGAATGACTCAAATCAATTCTATAGTAGGAAATAAGTTATATTTCTAAATTGGTCAAAGTGTTTGAGAATACAGAATCTATTGGAAAAGAATTAGAAACAGAGATGGTTGCCTAGGAGAAAGAGAAAATTAAATGGCAGGCCGTGTTGAGACAGATGAGAAATACACAAAGATACGAGGTAATGAATTTCCTCACTGAGAAGACAGCACATGGCCTTGATGATAACATACTCTTTGTTTGCAAAGAAAAAATTGAGTGGATAAAATCAATCATTCAACAAGGACATGAGGAATTCCTCAAACTTCTAAAATAATTGAAGGAATTGACCGACACTATGCAAAAAGATGTGAAATGCATAGATCTTCATCTTCTAAGGGAAGATAAGAAAACACTTGAGGATTCATCACAGATGATCCAAGTTTTCAAAGAGAAAATACAATAGATTCAGGAAGCAAAGTCCTTGACAATTGAGGACTTCTCAAAGGTTGCAAGAATCAAATCTATGTTGGTTGTTTGCTTTGATCATTTGGAGTTTCATAAGGGTAAGGTCCTGTAGGTAGGCAAGAAGAAAGAAGTATGGAAGCAACTAATCTTGCATATAGGCCTTCCCCATTATCGGCTCATTTTAAACTTCTCAGTGGCTCACCTGGAATGGTGGAATATTCAAAGTACCCCCGCATCACAAGACCGATAGGTTGAAGCCACATCATCTATTGGAGCTTGACCATGCCTTTGTTGCTTGCGGCTCATGTCATGCTTCTATTTTAGTTGTTGCTTTTTAGTTTTAAGAAACAAAACCTCTTTTAACTTTGGGATAGAATTAATCATTTAACTCTATTTTTTATTTGTAACAAACTATCATAGCCTGGTGGCTATTTATATGGTTCAGAAAGTCTTTTAAAGGGTCTGAAAAAATTTTGATTGTGAAAGGAAGGGAACAAACTATGTTTTTTTTTTCAGTATAGATATTTTCTGGTGTTTGAATGAAATAATATTTTGGGTTCAATCTTCAAATCTGTGTGTTTGAAAGATTAGCTATCTCTGTTGGGACACATGCTTATGCGCTGAATATGCTTTCTTCATTACCAACTTTTTCTTAGTTTGTAGATTCATTGATTCTCTTTGTCTAAATTAGTACTTCATTGTTGTTTAGATGGTTTTGATCCCCCTTATCTTGTGAGGCATGAGCAAGAATCGATCAACACTTTTATAAATTTGAGTATTTTGGGTGAAGTAATTTTTTTATTAAATGAATGTGTGAAGAAGTGAAGTCTGTGAGCTTCACACTTATTTATAAATATTTTGTTGCATTCTTTTGTGTTGACAAATGAATGTAAAAGCCTTTCTCACTTTCTGGTGAAAAGTGTGATTGTTTCTTGAATGATCTGCATAAGATTTTTATTGAATATCTTACGAGGAGTTGCACTCTTATGCAGAGGGTAAACCGAAACTTGGTTCACCCAACTGTTGGTACATTTTCTTTTTTCATGAAGGGTATACATGAGTCATAATTGTTTTAAAAAAAAGATATAAACAAAAAAAAGAAAAGGCAAATTTGTTAAGGTAGTATGTGATCATAGGTAGTATTGCATGGCTCGAGTGGTAAATGTGACAAGGTTTCTTTCTTCTTCAGACTGTAATAGGGGTTGATCCCCGGTTTTTTATTTTTGATTTGACAAAGTTAATATATGAACTTTTTATATTAATAAAATATTAGCTCTATTACTGATTTAAAAAATTGAATTATTGTTATTTTAAAATTATATTATTATTTTAATTATATTTTTGTTATATTAATTATAACTCTCACTAAAATAAAATAATATTAATAACTATAATGTAACTTAAACATTATAATGAAAATACACATTTTCTTAAGAATGTAGTCCTAATTTAATTAAAATATATATATAGTAATAATTATAATAATAAAATTATCTTCAAACGTGTAGTGTCATAGTTAATACACTTCATTGGTGAAGTGACCACCAAGGTTCAAATCCATATTAGGCCACTATGCTTGTAGGCAAGCTAGTTCATAACTCCAAGTCAAAAGTGTTTCATGTGGAGCAAGAGGACGTCTCAAGCTAGCATCATCGGTCACATTAAAAAGTTTACCGGCCATAGCTTAACAAAAAAATAAAAATTATAATAATAAAATTAATCTTGAAATTTATTAAAAATTATTAGTTTGAGAATGTGTGTGTGTGTGTGTGTGTGTGTGCGTGTGTGTGCGTGTGTGTGTGATATTGATTATAACTAATCTTAATAAATTAACTATAAATAATCATAAAATTATATTATATAAAAAATAGAGTGAAAATAGGTTCTTTTCTAATGAATAGATGAAAAATATTTAAATTTATGATTAAATGTTATAAAATCATATTGTATATATTAAAATGATTTAAAAGAAAATTATCATTTTTAAAAAGTATTAAAAAATAGAATGATTTCAAAAAAAACTAATACACAATTACAATTATAAAAGATACATAATTGAATTTGTTTTCTAATAGAAAAATTACTTTATTTACAAGATTATCAATTAAAAAATGAAAAAAGCTATTTACAATAAAAATTTATGTTTTAAATATAAAGAAATATTTAAAAAGCCCATAAAATCTATCATTCCTATAGATTTTCTCCTATAACACCAAATTTTTCATCCAATCATAGCATAGATAAATAATTTATCGTTCAAAAATATTTTCAACTTTATAAAAATCAAGTTTATATCAAAAAAAAAAATAATAATCACTTTTGATTGGTCAAAATAATCAATTAAATAGGCTTAACTAAATGCAATAGTATTGCCTATGACAAGTACTAATAATTATTTCCAACTAAAAATATAATTTTCCACCAAAATAAAATTAAAATAGAACAATTAGTTCCACAATAAAATATAATTTCCACTATAAAATAATTCCCACAATAAAATATTAACATGCACAATAATAAATCACTTGATAAATAATATCCAATAATAGAAATATATTCATTAATTTGAAAACACAACTAAAGAAACAATAAACAATAATTAATTATTAATTTAATTTATAACAATTAGACTATAATTAATATCAATAATTAAGATAACATAAAATCTCACACACTCAAGTAAATCATAAAATAATACCAATATCAAAACAAGACTTACCACTGACAACAAGGTGATCTGAAAATTTGTCTATATGACAAATCTAATGAGATAAAAATAAAGACTAGATAATTGTCCCTAGGTTAGGACAATGGCTAGGGCTAGATGCATTTTGGGCCTTGTACTATCTCCTATACCACCATTGATATTTAAAAGCATGTTCAGACCTGTGGGACCAGGTGGAGTCGATGCTTGGTACCGACAACTTGCACAAAACATTATACACACCTAGTGAAAGCAAATCATGATGTCATATGGAGCTCACGAATGAGTAATACGAAATCATTCCTTTCACCCTAATCCCCAAGCAAACAATACAATAAAGATCTATTCTACACATAAAATCCATAAGCATCAAATCCAAATAATAGCATCTGATCATAGATTGTCTCATAAAGCATCATAATAAATCACCAATATATAATCCAAGTCATAAGTATAACATCACTAACATCAATATGTCCATCTCAAATAAAGTATAACCGTAATCATGTCTCAAAACATATAAGCATCATAAAATAGTCCAATAACATGGATCACATGAATGTATCCACACACACACACACCAACAAAATAAACCATACATAATGAGTCAAACATAGTCTAAAAAGTCAAAGTAATAAGTATCTAAAGAAAAGCATGGAGGGGTACTACAGGGTTAGTGTGGTATGATAATTTCATCTTATTCTTACTTTGGTTTGTGATGGAGATTATGATCTTAAATATTATAATTAAAAAGACTTACACCTATTTATAGTTTTATCACTATGCCCATGACATCTAATTGAGTAAGCCTTTTACCTCTTTTTTCATGCTTGGTGCATTGGTATTGTGTGTTTGGAATGCAATTGTGTTATTTTGTGACATCTTGAGTGTAGGTGTATTATGCAACATGTTGATATCACATTTTTATTAGATAATATTTTTTTATCTCCATTGACCATTAATGTATTGGATCAGAGCCTAGGGTGTTGCATGTTGTTAATGCACTTTTTCTTTCTATACTTGTGCCTAAGGTGGGGTGGTGTTAAGAGAGCTATTTTGAGAACTTTATAGATAAATATTTTTTCTTCTTCAGTAAAGTCCCTAGTTAGACTAATTTAATGATGAAGAAATATTGAAGACAATATGAAAACATGTAGTATACCTAGGATGATATTGTAAGATGCTCAAAATTATTATTCTCTATATTTTTGTGATGATGCTCTTAGATGAATATTAATCTATTCTAGGGTTTCTTGAGTTCATTATACATAGATAAGTAAATCATTTAAATACAATAACACAATATATAATTTCACACAAATGTGTTCTAGGTTGACTCGCAATGACTAGTAAAAAAAATGTCAACAAATTTTAATCTATTTCTTTTAAGTTAGAAGTTCATATCCATGAACATGAAAGTTCTTTAGGTCAATTTTACACCCAAAAATGTGAATCAATGTGGTGAATGTAAGCTCTAGGGACTATAACTAATTTTTGGTGATGAAAGAGGATGGAGATGGTACATGATAAGGTTATAAGCTAAATTTAAAGTAATAATATTCTTTCATAGATTTGTTATTTCATAAAGGAAAATCTAGTATAAGTGAGCCCAAAAAAATAGGGGAAAAGGGAGGGGGTATATAAATGTAACTATTATGTTTCACTTCCCCTTTGATGTGCATCCAAAGTATTATGAGGATGCATGTCAAATTTATAAAAATTTCCAACACAAAAATTAAATATTTGAAACCCTCAAAAGATTTTTGTGTGTTGTTGTTGTTGTTGTTGTTGATGATGATGATGATGATGATGATTATTGTATTCTTTATACAATGAGTGCTCAACTGAAAAATTATGATATAACATAAAAAAAAGCATGTAATGAGCAATTTTTCTCACACATTTATAATATATACTAACTATAATTTGATTCAAATATATCTTTGAAAATAGTAGAAGTAGAAAGAAGGGTAAGAAATTCTATCTAAGAAAAAACTGATAGGACTATACTTAAGTAGAAAAGACTATACAAATATAAGAAAGAGTGATAAAGCTCCATTTTAATAGGAAGCTATTATGAGCCTATCACAAAAATCACAACTTGTAAAGAAGTGATTTATGTGGCCCCTCTAATTGGTTACATATATAGGATGTAATAAATTCAAGGTGAGGAGAAAAATATTAGATCATAACATATGTAAAAGTGGTAAAAGATATCATCATGTAATGAGAATGAGATGATTAGTAGGATGTTATTATGTGAGCATGTTTAAAGGGGAAATACCAAGGCCCCAAGGTTATCCTAATGAAGGAAAAAAAATAATAATAGGCATAAATGCTAGATAAGAAAATGCATAGAGATATGGGACTAAAAAAGAGTCAAAAGTGACCATTTTTTTTTAAAATAAATAAAAAATGATCTTGGATAAGAAACTCAAGAAAACCACACTTAAATTTGAATACATGTTACAATAAAAATATTAATTCTGTTTGGAATCTAATTTCTAAACTAATATTTTTTTAAATGGTAGAGATAAAGAGGGTCAAATAGGAGGAGCACACAAAGTGGTCCTATTTTTGCAAAAAAAATATTATAGAAACTAGTGTGCTCCACCTAAATTATTGACTTTTTAAACAATCTTAGAAATCCTTTTAGTGGAAACTTATCTAGCATCATCTAGATTATATTAATTTATTTTACCAAATCTCTAATAAATATATGATTTTTATTTAATAAAATTCAAAGTGGACATATCTTGAAAAATAAAAAATTGAACATGCCCCCCCACCCCCTCTTACTTTTGAGAAATCTAAGTGAATTTACATTGAATTTCTTAGAATGAAGTCGAGAATACAAAAAATATAATTTATTTGAAATTTGGATGAATGGATAAAAAATGACACCAAAAAAAACTATACATAGGTTTTCAAAAATAACTTAAACACTAACAAAATTTGAAATCTTACTATTTTCAAATTTTAGAAAAAAAATACATGGTTAGAAATGTAATAGAGAGTTTGATTTCTTCAGGGATTTTTTCAAAATAAAATTAAAAAATATGTAAAATTGATGGAAAACATGCTTGACATTTTCTTTTTATATTTTCTACAAAACATCTATTTGAACGTGTGACATGCAATTCTAACCCTTTGGGTTGGATGTTTAGGAAAAATTCAGCTTAAAGGGTTGGAATTTTTCAATATATGTTATAATATGTATCTATTCTAAAATATTTATATAACATGTATTTGTTTTGTTTTATATGATAAATAAAGTGATAATATACTAAAAAGGTTAAACCTATGATTTTGGACTTACATACTATCATGCCCATAGTTATACATGGACATAAATGTCATTTTTTTAATTACATCATAGGCATTATATAATGTTAGTAGGGTGTATATCAGGTCAGCACAATCTCTATAAGAAGAACAAAAGGAAAATCCACCATATAAAGTAGAAATTGGATTTGATTTGTTTTCAAAAAGCAAAACCACCTTATCAAGCATAAATTGGATTTGATTTGTTTTCAATTATCTTAATAATGATATCTATCACATTTTTTCATATTTTTTCTAAATTATAAGTATACTAGTTAAATAAATTACTCTAATATGCATTGGTTTCACTTCACATGATAATGCACTTTGCACACGTAATTCAATAAATAACATATTATATTACGAAAAAAGAGAATTAAAAGTGAGTGGGTAATATGGAACCATTCATCCTTTGAAGATGATGGAAAGCTAATGAGAGTAGCATCATGAGGGGAAACCTTCATGGGTAGGCCCCCATTTGGTTTTCTACATGAATTTGGTTTGTTCATGCCTTGATTAAATTATCTAATCATATTAAAACTATGATATGAGTATATAAATAATTGCATAAGAAAACATATATCTTTCCTAATATCATTAAAGCTAAATTGAAAGAAAATTATAATGCATACTCAATTACCAATGGAATGTAAAATTGATCTAGCTAAATATAAAAAATAATAATCATAAACTAAACATTTATTTTTAAATTAATATTTAAAAACTTGAATTGGTATAAAATACATGATATTATATGCATGTACATAAATATAAGTATATGTATACATATATAATATTTAAACCTCTATACTTATTAATTTTATTATTGTATTATTTTTTTCCCTAAAAACATATTACAATTACAAATTTAATTATATTTATTAATTACATTAGTTGACAATATTTATTAAATTTCATTAACCTATGTACTATAACTTAAATAAATTATTTAAGCTGAATGAAATTTTAATAAATACTCACAACTAATTAATCACTTGTACCCAAAATAGTTCATGAAGAAAAATGCTAAAAATATTATGAAAAAAATGGTCTACTCCAATCATTTTGAAAAGTCTACCCTTTAACACTTCAAATTTTTTAGTCAATCATATCGACAAAAATCAATTTATAAAATTTATAAAATTATAAATCATGCATGCTGATTTTAGAAAATAGAAGTTTTTCAAGAAAAAATAAATAAAAAAACATTCACTTATAATTCATTGTGAAATAACTAATTAAGCCTCACTAATTGCATTAGTATTGCATAGCGAAAGTACCAATTTGTTGTATCTGTATATTGTGAAGGGATGTCAATTTGAAAAGCGTGCTGGATTGTAAGTTGGATAAATGCATAAGTGAGACAGATTGTGGACTGCTATGGAAATGTGTACAACTATCGTGATGTTTTGGTTCGGACTGCATCTTGTTCAATATATTCCAGAAAGCATTCGATACTGGGGGATGTTTTATGGCACTCGGTATTTTGGACACTATAAGATATTGTATTTTTTGGTATATTTGAGATTTAAATCTCACGACCTTTCTATGTATTGTAGAGCAAGGATCGAAGTTTTTCTTACTAATTCTTTTCTCTGGGAGCTCTTTGAATCAGGTTTATATAATAAAATACATTAAGTAGCACTGCCACCTTTTTCTAAAAAAATAAAAAAAAATACTCACAGCTAAATTAAATTAATTAGCTAATAAATTAATTAAATTTTACAATAATTAAATGCAATTCATTTTTAACTAATTTTATTTACTTTATTAAAATACTTTAACACATACACTATTAAAAAATAAGTTAGAATTAAAAATAAATGATTAATAAATATATTTAAAAGTGAATTATAAAGTAATTAATTTTTTGACTTAATATTTAAAATTCATTAATTCTAAAATTCATAAAGTGTATATAAAAATCTATATTAATTTCTTATTGGTACTTTCTCTATGCAATACTAATGCAATTAGTGAGGCTTAATTAGTTATTTCACAATGAATTATAAGTGAATGTTTTTTTGTTTTTTTTTCTTGAAAAACTTCTATTTTCTAAAATCAACATGCACCATTTATAATTTTATAAATTTTATAAATTATTTTTGTCGATATGATTGACTAAAAAAATTTAAGTGTTAAAGGGTAGATTTTTCAAAATGATTGGAGTAGACCATTTTTTCATAATCTTTTTAGCATTTTTCATCATGAACTATTTTGGGTACAAGTGATTACAAATGTTTTTAAGCATGTTTTAGCCACATTATGGATATTATGACCATCTCTCCAAACAAAATCTTACGAATTATTTGGGCATGATTGTGGTCACGAATAATAGGGGAGGGATGCCACAATAAGTGTGGCACTACATGTGTTGGCCCGATCCAATTATTATCAATCCTCTTGAGGGTCAAGACACATTTTTTGTCCTTTAGCTCTCAATTTACATCCTAATGATGGATCATGGAGTTTGATCTAAAACATTGAAGCAAAAAAGGTCTCACATAGTGTAATCCAGAAACAACACAATAATTTAGCATGGATTGTAAAAATTTAATGTCTCTAACATTTTTTCTTTCAACTAGTTATGTTGTGCATTAATTTTGAGGATAATAAAAATGATGTGTAGTACAAAAAAAATAAGGGTGGGTTTTTCTCACACTAAGTGCTCCTTTCACAAGATAGTGAGAAATAGAATAAATTTTATTTGATATTGCTGAAAATGGGGATTTTCAAGCACAATCTTGCACCATCATGAAAGATTATCTTGATCCCACCTTGTAGCTAAATATAGTAAATAATTGTAAGCCCTAGATAGTAAGGGCTTTTCTGTAGTGCCCTTCCATGATTCATCATTTATGATGCTTATGATAGATACTTACGGACTTGTTTGTGTTCTTGATACTCTTTGCTTCTTGCTTGACTCTTTATATTGACATACTCCTTGATATTAGAGGATTCATTATGAATTATTGTGATAATGTTGATTCTATACTCTGGATTAATTATTGATGTTAGGTCATGATTAGCTTCGTGATTATTCACTATTTAGGAGATGTGACTCATGTTTATTACTTATGATGATTTATTGTGTGCTTGCCCTAAATCAATGGTTACATTAGATGTGAATGATGTTGATGTCATTAATTATGTTATACCTTTTCCATGTTGTCTTACTATTGTGGATGTGAAAGGGACGATGTCACATCACTCATATATGAGCGGGGTGTGATGTTGTGATTCTCTTTCACCTACTTGTGTATATTATGTTTGTGTGTGTATGTGTGTGTGTGTGTGTGTGTGTGTGTTGTGTATAGACGTTTGGTGTTATGTAGGATGTAAGTACTAGGCATCGACTTCACCTGGTCTCATAGGTCTGAGCATGCCTTTAATCCCAATGTAAATTGATCAGAGGTGACATTAAGGTCCTACTACATCTTAACCCTAGTCAGTTTCCTATGTGAGCTCTAGTGTTCTTGACTAGAATTGTCTTGTTAGGTTTTGTGTGATTATATAAATGTTGTATTTTATTTAATTTTATTGATGGTTTGATGTTATATGGTTGTGGTAAATAATAAATGAATTATAATGCATAATCCTAAGTGTGAGTGATTTATTATGTGGGCTATGTTGTGGGTCTCATATTATAATATTATTTTGTGGATTATAATATATTAGCATTAGCATTTGGTAGGAATGATTTATTATTTATTATTTTATTTATTATAATTTCCTTTTCATTTTTAATTGTTGTTTTGGAGTGATCTTGTGTTTGAACTTGGGACTGCTATTTTGGTTGAGAGTGTTAGAGGAAAGAGTTATTTTGGTTTTCAAATACATTTTTGGGTAATTATGAAGAGTGGTTTTGGGATTTTGGATGGTGGTATTTTTTGTGGATGAATGGTTTTCTTCAAAAATGGGAGTTATAGAGAAGAGTTTTGAATCTGCATATGTATAAAGGATATTTTGATTTGAATTTGAGAAGGAACTTTGTGAATTTGATTTTGAAGACTTTCAGGGTTTTGTGGATTTGATTTTGAAGACTTTCAGTGCATTTGGGGATTTTTTTTTAAGGCTTTCGGGTTCATGTTGATTCTTTTTTCATGTGGAGGTTGTGCGTCTTCAATTTCATAGTCCATTCTTAGTTTTCTAGGTTCGAGATTTTGATTTTCCCATGTTTAATGTAATTTTTCTTCAATAAAATGAAAAAAAATATTAATTCTATGTTTGCATAGTGTTTTAAGTGCTTTGGAAATGTTTTGGGTTCATGATTTGTTGTTTTGATGAATGGTTATTTTAGGTGCTCTCATTTCACTCTTTTAAATGGATATTTTTTGTGTTTGATGTCTTGTGATGTGATTTTTGATTGTAGGGTTTGTACAATATTTTTTTTAGTATTAAACTCACCCAAATCAAATGGGTCTTTGTTAGTTTTTTCATTTTTGGTCATCTGGGTGTCGAGATTTGAGCCCTAAGTCAACCTAAGTTCACAGTCCTGATTATGTTGCAAAAGTGCTAAAATAGAGGGTATATGCACCAAAATAAGTTTAAAATGTGCTAAAAGAAGTTTCAAAATTGCTAGAAGATGTTGTAAATGCACTCGCTCATTGTTTTTTCTCTACAAGTCAATTTTGGGAGTCTGTGTCAACCCAGGTCAATCCAAAGGCTTAGTTTTGGGTCTGTAACTCTTTGTTGCATATTTACAAAGGCTACATGATTGTTTTTTATGGTTTCATGTGTCTCCTTTCATTTTCATGTGTTTTTTCATTATGTTTCATTTATGTTGTATTCATGATGGTGCTATGAGAGCAATTGGTTAAAGGAAAGAATTGTGAATTAGAAATGATGTTATGATTCAGATTATGTTATGGAACCAATGATTTATGATTTTCTAATGTTTCACATTATTATGTATGGATATTTTGATTTTCATTGGTGTTCATATGCCTAATCCCATGCTTGGTGATCATAATGAATCAGTGTCTATGCATATGATATCGATTCAAGACTTAATCCTTTTGTTGATTAGGGTATTATGGAAGTTCTATTTAAATCCATGAGATATTTGTTTATGAGATGGTTTTGTGATGATTAATTATGTGTACCATGGTTTTTATGAAGTTTTTGTGATCCTCTTGTTGTACCCATAAGATAGTGGTGTCTAGGTGCAAGTTAGGGGGAGTGGCTCTCAAGTGGGTGTTGAGGCCCAAAAGTGGCTGCCAAGAGATCCCATTGAGCGTTGGATTAATCAAGTGATAACATTAAACTAAATGTACTAAGGGGTGGGTTAAACACACATTAATAAGATAATTATTGGTTCCCAAGTCATGCCTCATGTGCTCGCATAGACAAAGGATGAGATCTCATGGCTTGGAGTGCTCATTTAGACTCAGGATGAGATTGGGAAGGCCTGTATGGTAGATTTAACTTCCTCGCTTCCATGGAAAGATTTTTTGGTTCCACATGCGCATTCAAATGGGCACTAGAGTCTAGAGTTTGGAGAGGGTCAGACTACCAAGATAACTCATGTTGATGCCATGTGATAACACTCTTCCTTGGTTGTATCTTCATACCCTATCCCATGTGGTGTTGTGTAGAAGCCTCTGGTAGTCACTGTTATGTATTGTACTAGTCCTTGTGTTTATTTCATTTGTGTGTTCATTACATATCTCCTTGGATGTATAGATGTTGGCCTAGGTCAAGTGATGTGTGTGGGGCCTTATGTCATTCTTTGGAGCATGTGGGTGGGCCTTTTTGGTTCCACATGGTCAAGTGGTTGATGCCTTCTTCCATCGGGATATTTGGTGGTTTGTTCATGATCTTGATGGATGGTTATTCTTCTCTTCAATTCCAGTGCTATGGATTTATGATGTGAATGTAATATTTTTTATATGTAAAGATTCATCTATGTACTTGTATTTGTATATCATTCATGTGATCATTGTATCATGTCATTCTTACTAAAAAGATTGGTGTAATTGTAAGGAAGTTAAGTAGCGGAATAACTTCCTACACTAACCTTGAGAGGAGGGTAATGAAAAAAAATTTACAGATCATCACAACTAGTTATAGAAAATATAAATAGATATAATAACATTCAAACCATAACACAGTGATTTATGTGGGGAAAACCCTTTCGGGAGAAAAACCCCACACTCCAAAAGTTGCCCAATATATTATTCTGCAATCAAAAATAGATTACAATATACTTACAGAGAAAGATCTTCGTAGGAGTACCACTAATAAGAGATTCAGAGGTAACTCAATAATTATAAGACTCTTACACACAACCTCTATCTCATGCACCTCATATATAGGAGATACAATACAAGAAACTGTCAAATGGTATTACAAAACTATGGGCTAAAACCACCCAATAAGGTGTAGCCAACCTTATTTCCCTTCAAGATGCCCTATGATGTGTCCCTTCCTTTTTACAACTCATTTATGTGTCCGATGTATTTTATATTTCCTATTTCAGGAGTACAAACTTTCGAAGGCCATAACTTGAGAACCGCGTGTCCTATTGACGAACTGTTTGAAGCGTCAGAAAGCTCGCGAAGTGCTCTATTGCCTCATAAACCACTATGTCATTTATGCCCACTTTTCAGTGCATTTTTGGGCCTCTAAATTCCTCAAAATCAAATTTAAACCTTTCATTGGACCCTCCAAAATGGAAAATTTAATATCTTCAAAACTAGTTGTGATCTTGTGATGTAACTTTACCGAGATGCTTATCTAGCCAACCAGAAGCTTCAAGGATAATTTCGCACCATTTTGTTCCCAAATGAAAACTTACTATAAATAGTAACCTCATGTAAATACAAGGTTGAGACACCATTTTCCCAACAAATCTCCCACTTGTCGAACACCTTGCAAGAGAAAAGGGAGTATCAACACAATAAATTAATTTCTAGGGGCCATGAGTCCCATAGACTCTGAGCACCATCTGAACTTCTCTATGCTCACATCCTTAGTTAAATAATCTGCAACATTCATCAAATTTTCTACCTTAACCAACTTCACCATGTCATCTTTGACTATATCTTGGACAAAATGATATTGAACCTCAATGTGCTTGGTTCGGGCATCAAATGTCGGGTTCTTAGCTAGGAAGATTGCACTCTGACTGTCACAATAAATTGTCATGGATCCTTGTTTTATTCCAATATTTGAACACAGTCTCTTAAGATAAATGGCCTCTTTACAAGCATGAGTATCTACCATATACTCTGCTTCAGTAGTGGACAAAGCATCCACAACCTGTCGCTTACTCATCCAACTAATTGCACCACCAAATAAAGTAAACACATAAGCACTAGCGGATCTTCTGCTATCAATATCACCTGCCCATTTTAAATCCACATAACCATGATTATCAAGGGAAATCATGTCTCCAATTGAATTACCATGATAACACAAAGAATACTCTAAGGTACCCTTTAAATATTTGAAGACTTTTGATTGCATCCCTATGAATTCTACTAGGATTAGACATATATCTGGACAAAACTCCCACTGCTTGGGCAATATCTGGTCTAGTACAGACCATAGCATACATCAAACTTCCAACTACACTTTGGTAAGGCACTCTTCTCATGCCTTCCATCTCCAATGGGGATGTAGGACAATCTGCAACAGATAATTTTGTTCTAACTATAAAAGGAACACAGAATGGTCTGCAATCTTGCATGTTGAACCTCTATAACATTGAATTCACATACTTACTATGGCCTAGCCATAGCTTTCTATTCACTCTATCTCTTCTAATTTCCATCCCAAGAATGTGTTTTTCTACATCAAGATCTTTCATTTCAAATTTAGCGGTGAGCTGAGACTTTAGTTCTAAAATCATACCTTTCCCTTTACCAATGAATAACATATCATCAACATACAATACAATGTACATGAAATGATCACCATCAATTTTATAATAAACACAATGATCTGATTTAGAACGTTTAAATCCCAAACTTAACACATATGTATCAAATTTATGGTACGACATCCTAGGACTCTGGTTGAGGCCATATAGGGATGTCTTTAATTTATAGACCAAATTATTGTTGGCCATTTGGTGGAATTGATTATGTGTCGCATTGATGTTTTGTCATTGATGCCAACACTAGTTGTTTGGATTATTTACTGACACCCTTCTGGTCCCAGTAGGTTGAGTGGTTTCTGGTTGATTTGGATCTGGCATGATCTGGTAGGCTCCGATATAGTTCGGCTATGGAATTGGCTTAATCATGATACTCATGCTCATATTTAGTAAGTTGGTTTTGGTCTGGTGATCGGATGCTATCCTATTTTCTTAGAAGCCTGGTTTTTGCTTCCAAAAAGGGTTTCACCGGTAGAGGTTTTGATGAAGATCTTTGATGAATTGCATAAGTGGTGTTGGTGAAGCTTTTGGTGGAGTTTTAGGATATGGTTGGTAATCATGTACAAAAATTGGCAGATGGAGATCATTGTTGTAGTGTGTGCACCTATACTAGGTCCCGGTTGATCTAGGTTATGGACCAGCTTTAATATAACATGTGGATTGGACCTCTTGATATGTTTTTGGGATGTCTTATGTGTTGGATATTATTTGTTTGGTCTAAGGCCGACATGGTTTGTAATTATGTAATTGATTTATTATCTTGTGGTCGACCTAATTGTTTATGGTCGAGGGTTTGTATATATAGATGTAAGATCTCATTGCAGATCATATGGTACAGATCATAGGAATGGGAAAAGGAATGTAATGTGAAAATAATGTAATATCATTCAGACAGAGGATTTGGTCAATCATTGGAGATCGAATTGGGTTTATGTAAGAGGATTTAGTCCTCCGGTATTGAGCTTAACCGGAATTGTACTCAGGCATAGGAGATGTTATCCTTTGCAGTTCAACACTTCTCCAGATTGTAGTCTGGATTTCTATGTAGTCAGTGAGGCTCTTTTTGTGATGAGCAATGTGCTCTAGTCTGTTGGCCTTCCTGCAAGTGCAGGCCCCTCAATTATAATTCACATACTTACTATAGAAGTATTATCTGATTGTGGGTAGGCTTCCCACTGTGGTTTTTTCCTTTACCGGGTTTTCCACGTATAAATCTTGGTGTCGTGTGGATGGTATTTATTCTGTGAATACCTATTTATGCTTAATTGGTTTAACTGCTATTTCGGTATTAGTGTTTTGATTTCTGGTATTAAAGTTTTAATTGCTAATGGTTCTAGTAATCTGTGATAATTGATTCACTCCCCCCCCTCAGTTGTCTTCTGGTTATTTGAACTATCTAACAATTGGTATCAGAGCTTTGGTCCTCTCTGCAAAAAGCTTAATCACTTGAGGAAGGTCCAATGGCATCTAATAGTTCAAGTTCATCCAGTTCATCTGGAGCTATCTTTCGGAGGGATATTCTGAGGCTTGATGGAATAAATTACACAATATGAAAGATTCAGATGGAGAATCATCTAAGATGTCTTGGCAAGGAGATTTGGGAGATTACACAGAATGGTGTCACACCTTATAATCTAGGATCTGACAATCCTCCTCCTGCAAACCTAGATAAGGAGCTTGAGAATGATTGTAGAGAAAGAGAAATGCTCTTGTGTGCACTTTCTGATCAGCAAATAATGGGATTAACTGACAAATCATCTAGAAAGGCTATATGGGATAAGTTGGAGACTCTTAATGAAGGTGAACCTATAGTGAAGATTTCTAAACTTGATGGTTACTGGGTGAGATATGAAAATCTGAAGATGGAAGAAGATGAAAGGATTACTGCATTCATGTAAAGGGTAAATGAGATTGTTATGGGAATTCAATGTTGTGGTGGAACTCTGAGCAAAGATGAAATTGTTTCTAAAGTTCTGAGAGCCCTACCCTCGACTTACAAAATGAAGGCTACTCCTATTAATGAGTTGAGAAAAATCATTAATACATCTATCAACAGAGATACTTTGGTTGGGAAACTATCTGCTTTTGAGCTTGAAGAATTTGGACCTTCTTGAGCTATGAAGACTGAACCTTCTTTTCATGCATCTACATCTACAACCGGTAAGAAATATTGGAAAGCTTTATATGCAAAGGAATTGGAAGATATGAAGAAAGAAGATGATGAGTTTGAGAAACTTGAAGCACAATTTTCTAGAAGAGTACCTAAAGGACCGGTAGGAAGTAAGTATGAAGGAAAAGCACCTTTTAAATGTTTTGCATGTAAGAAGATTGGTCATTCTACATCTAAATGTCCTGAAATGAATTCAAGATTTGAAGAAAGAGTTAGAAGATCATTTAAGCCTAACCTTGGATATCCTAACAAGTATAATTATAGGAAAAACAAAGACAAATCATGCTACATAGCGGATGAGGAAGGCATTACTGATTCTGATGATGAACTGGTAGAAGAATCTGCTAATGGTTTCGGCAATGGGTGTTCTTGACTATCAAGGAAGATGATCTGGCACTGGAAGAGAATGTACCTAAAGACAAGGCACTTGCTGCTAAAATTGAATGGGTAATTGACAGTGGTTTTTCACATCATATGACTGGAGATAAAGGGAAGTTTCTATCTTTGCATGAATTTGATGGCAGTTAGTTAGATTTGGAGATGACAAAGCATGTATGATCAAAGGAAAATGAACTATATCATTGGATGGTAAGAACAATACTAACATTATTTATTATGTTGAAGTTTTGAGGTATAATCTTTTGAGTGTAGGACAATTAGTGGATAAGGGATTTCAATTACAGTTCAAGGATGGAAAATGCAAAATCATTGACAATTTTGGTTTGGAGATTGCAACCAGTACACAGACAAAAGGTAATATATCTCATTTTAACTCTGGTGAGAAGACATGTTTGATTACACAAATTGATGAGAGTTGGCTATGGTATAAAAGGTTGTTTCATGTGAATTTTGATTGCATTGTAAAGATCAGTTCAACTAAGGTAGTTAGGGATACACCTAAGATTATGAAGCCCTATAATCCAGTATGTAAAGAATGTCAAATGGATAAACAGGTCAGAACCTCTTTTAGGAGTATACAAGATAAATAAAATGATGTTCTTGATCTTATTCATACTAATTTGTGTGGCCCTGCTAGAGTTAAAAGTTTTCAAGGTGATAGATATTTCATGCTAATCATTGATGATTATTTTAGAATGATGTGAGTTACTTTTCTAAAGAAAAAATTTGAGGCATTTGAAAAGTTTAAAACCTTTAAGGCTAAAGTGGAAACTGAGATAGGATTGAAGATTAAGTGTTCGAGGTCAGATCATGGTGGAGAATTCACATCCGGTGAGTTTAATAACTTTTGTGAGAATCATGGTATAAGAAGACAATTTTATGCTCCCCAGACACCTCAACAAAATGGAGTTGTGGAAAGGAAGAATAGAACTATCTTGGATGTTGCTAGAACAATGATGATGGAAGTTAGTCTACCTCATATCTAGTGGAGAGAAGCAATGAGCACAATGGTTTATACATTCAACAGAGTACATATCAAAAGAGAAACCAGTAAGACACCTTATGAATTATGGTTTGGCAATACACCTATAGTTAAGTATTTTAGAATTTTTAGTGGTAAATTTTATATCAAGAGAGATGATATCATTGGCAAATTTGATCCTATATGTGATGAAGGCATATTTCTTGGTTATTCTAATGAAATCAAAGCATATAGATGTTATAACAAGAGATTACAGATAATTATGGAGAGTGCTAATGTCAAAGTAGATGAGCTGAACAGAAGTCAAATAAGAGTTTATGAGAAGGAACCGACAGTGGAAATGATTATATTTGAACTGGTAGCACCTTTACCAAAATAGAGTGTTGAACCAATTACTTTGACAGTATCAGAGATTTCTATAGTAACTGAAGAACAAGGAAGAGGAACAAAGAGTTAGAGGACTCCTAGGTATGTGAGATTGAATCATTCAGAAGATCATATTATTGGAGATAAGAGCAATCGAGTAATGACAAGAAGAAGATAGGCAACTAATGAGGTATGTTTAATTTCACAAGTTGAACCGGTATTAGTAATTGAGGCATGTAAAGATGAATATTGGTTCAAAGCTATGGAAGATGAATTAGATCAGACTGAGAAAAAAAACACGTGGAATTTGGTTCCCCGACCTAAAAATAAAAATGTTATTGGAACTAAATGGGTTTTAGGAATAAATTGAATGAGGATGGTCAAGTTATAAGGAATAAGGCTAGATTGGTTTGTAAAGGATATTCTCAAAAGGAAGGAATTGAGTATGGAGAGACTTTTGCACCTGTAGCTAGGATTGAAGTCATAAGATTATTTCTTGCCTATGCTACTTATAAAAATTACAAGGTTTATTAGATGGATGTTAAATGTGCATTTTTGCATGGGGATCTTGATGAGGAAGTTTATATTGAGCAACCTAATGATTTTTCACTATCAGATGATACAAACATAGTTTGCAGGTTAAGGAAAGTTTTATATGGATTGAAACAAGCACCTGGAGCTTGGTATGCAAGGCTGGATAAATATATTTTGAAGCCTGGTTATACTAAGGGTAATGCTGACAGTAATTTATACTATAAAATCACTGATGATGATATACTAATTACTGAAGTATTTTTTGATGACATTATTTTTGGAGGTGAAGATAAGTTATGCATAGAATTTTCTAAGAATATGGAGAAAGAATTTGAGATGTCTATGATTGGTGAGATGAAATTTTTCTTAGGTTTGCAGATTACTCAGACTGACAAAGGTATTTTTATCTGTCAAACAAAGTATGCTAGGGAATTATTGAAGAGATTTGGTTTGGGAGATTCTAAACCGATAAGTACTCCTATGGTTACAAGTGAGAAATTGACAAGAAAAGATGTTTCTGCACTGGTAAATCCTACAAGATACAAATCTATGATTCGAGGTCTGCTTTATTTGACTCAGACTAGGCCTGACATTATAAATGTTGTTCATATTGTTTCAAGATTTCAGAGTGATCCTAGAGAAAATCATGAGAGTGCAGTGAAAAGGATTTTTAGATACTTGCAAGATACATCAAAATATGGTTTGTGGTACCCTAAGGATGATAACTTTACTTTATGTGCATATACAGATGCTGATTGGGCTGGAGATGTTGTTGACTAGAAAAGTACTTTTGGTGGAGCTTTCTTTCTTGGAAAGAAGTTGTTTTCATGGATCAACAAGAAACAATCATGTACTTCTTTATCTACTGTAGAAGTTGAGTATGTTGTTGCTGCTACTAACTATACACAATTTTTATGGATGAAGCAAATGTTGAAGGATATAAAGGTGGATTGTGATGCACCAGTAGTTATTCACTGTGATAACTCTATTGCTATTGATATACCAAAGAATCTGGTATTTCATTCTAAAACAAAACATATTTCTATCAAGTATAACTTTTTGAAGGGAAAGGTGGAAGAATATGAAGTTAGATTGGTTTATGTGAACACTAAAGAATAGATTGCAGATATTTTCACTAAACCTTTGCCAAAGGAATTGTTTGAGTACCTGAGAGACAGATTGGGAGTTTCTGCCCCTCTGGTAGAGACTTGATTGATATGGTTTGGCATCAGTCCACTATGCATTATCAAAGACACTATTGATTTTGGCACTGGTGTGGGGATGTTGCTGCTCAGGGGGAGTAGTCAGCTTTGTGATTCAGTGGTTTATGTTTTTTCTTTGATATTTTGTTAGATTTCTGGCATTGATGTCAAAGGGGGAGAGATATGTGAAAAAGAAAAAGTAAAGGGGGAGAGATATTAAAAAGGAAAAGAAAAAGGGAGAAATTCAGAGCTTTGTAGAGATATTATTCATAGGGGGAGTTTGGTCTTTGTTTTAGAATTTAATTGTTATATCTTTATGCGGGAGACTGTGGTTTGTCTACCACTAGGGGACACTTCTTTGGCATTTCTTGGTACTTAGATGTTTTTCACATCTAGTGTTGCCATCAATGCCAAAGGGGGAGATTTTTGGCCATTTGGTGGAATTGATTATGTGTTTCATTGATGTTTTATCATTGATGCCAACATTAGCTATTTGGATGCTTTACCGACACCCTTTTGATCCCTGTAGGTTGAGTGGTTCCTAGTTGATTTGGATCCGGCATGATCCAGTAGGCTCCAGTATAGTTTGGCTATGGAATTGGCTTGATCATGATACTCATTCTCATATTCAGTAAGTTGGTTTTGGTCTCATGATTGGATGCTATCACGTTTGTTTAGAAGCTTGGTTTCTGGTTCCAGTGAGGGTTTCACTGACAGAGATTTTGATGAAGATCTTTGATGAATTGTATAAGTGGTGTTGGTGCATCTTCTGGTGGAGTTTTAGGATGCTATTGGTAATCATGTTTGAGACTTGGCAGATGAAGATCATTGTTGTAGTGTGTGGACCTATACTGGGTTCCGATTGATCTAGGTTATGGACCAACTTTAATGTAACATGTGGATTGGACCTCTCGATGTGTTTCTGAGATGTCTTATGTGTTGGATATTATTTATTTGGTCAAAGGTCGACATGGTTTGTAATTATGTAATTGATTTATTAGCTGGTGGTCAACCTAATTGTTTATGGTCAATGGTTTGTAAATATAGATGTAAGATCTCATTGTAGATCATATGGTAGAGATCGTATGAATGGGAAGAGGAATGTAATGTGTGAATAATGTAATTTCATTCAAGTAGAGGATTTGGTCAATCATTGAAGATCAAATTGGGTTTATGTAAGAGGATTTAGTCCTCTAGTATTAAGCTTAATTGGAACTTTACTCAAGCATAGGAGATGCTATCTTTTGCATTTCAACACTTCTCTGGATTGTAGTCTGGATTTATATGTAGTCAGTGAGGCTCCTTTTGTGATGAGCAATGCACTCTAGGATGTTGGCCTTCCTGCAAGTGCATTCCCCTCAATTGTAATTCACATACTTACTGCAGAAGTATTATGTGATTGTGGGTAGGCTTCCCACTGTGGTTTTTCCCTTTACTGGGTTTTCCACGTATAAATCTTGATGTCATGTGGATGGTATTTATTTTGTGATTATTGGTTATGCTTAATTGGTTTAACTACTATTCCGTTATTAATGTTTTGGGTTCTGGTATTAAATTTTTAATTGCTAATGGTTCTAGTAATATGTGACAACTGATTCACCCCCCCTCTTAGTTATCTTCCAGTTATTTGAATTGTCTAACAATTACTTTTACCATAATCAACAGGAGAAACTATCTCACTATAATCAACACCCTCAACCTGAGAGTAGACTTTTACAACCAACCTTGCTTTATACTTCTCAATGCTTCCATCTGAACCAATCTTTTTCTTGAACACCCATTTGCAACCAACAAGATTTCATCCTTCAGGAAATGGTACAAGATCCCATGTATCCTTCTTTTTCAAATCTTCCATATCTTCTTCCATAGAAATCTTCCAAGATTGTACATCATTCATACCTAATGCCTCTTCTATAGATTTTGGTTCATCCACATTAGTACTCAAAGAAAAAATACATCTCCAATCATCAGGTGAATACCTTTCAAGTGGCTATCTATTTCTTGTAGACCTTCGAACAAGCTGAGTTAGAGGTTCTTCCTCCTCTTCTGAAGATTCAGAGATAGATGAGCTATCCTCAACTTCTTGCCTATCTAGGGGTCTCGATTCAATTCTTTCAGGTGTAGAAGGAAATTAAATCACATCTTCCTTTTTAGTCTGTTGTGGCTATAATGTAACAGAAGGAGACTTAATTTCTCTAAAAATAACACTTCTACTATGAATTACCTTTTGTGCAACAAGGTCCCAAAGCTTGTATCCTTTCACACCATAACTATACCTGATGAAGATACATTTCACAACCTTATTCTCCAACTTTGTCTACTTCTCCTTTGGCACATGTGCATATGCCTCACAAATAAAAACTCTGAGATGTCTCAATGAAGGTTTGTGACCCGACCATTCTTCCATAGGCGTTTTATCAACAAGGGTTGATGTAGGAGACCTGCTAATTAGGTAGCAAGCGGTGACAACAGCTTCAGCCCAAAACTTATTTTCTAGACCAACACCACTCAACATACTCCTAGCCTTCTCCATTAGTGTCATGTTCATTCTTTCTGCACCTCCATGCTGTGGTGGAGAATACAGACTTGTCTTCTATCTATTAATGACATAGTCTTAATAGAATCTATCAAAATCATTAGAGCAAAATTCACCACCATTATCAGTTCTCAAACTTTTAATTTTCTTTCGAGTCTGCAACTCAACCATTGCTTTAAATTCTTTAAACTGACTAAAAACTTTATATTTACTCTTTAGAAAATATACCCATGTCTTTCTACTAAAGTCATCAATAAATAAAATCATAATATGTGGATTTTCCAATCAAAGGAACATCTACAAGACCAAACACATTAGAATGAATAAGATCCAAAACACCACAAGTTTTATGAGAACTCGAGTAAAACTGAACATGATTTTGTTTTCCATAAATGCAACACTCATAGAAATCAAAGTCAAGATTACAATCATTCAAACCTTCAATGAGGTTTTTATTTTTCAAGGTCCTTAGACCCTTTTCTCCAATGTGGCTAAGCCTTTGGTACCATAACATAGTCTTCTTTGCAAGTAACTTTGCTTCAGAAGAAAGAGCACCCTATGTACCCAAAATCCATTTCCATTTGCTGAAGGTGAAACTCTCAAATCTTGCACAGATTTACTTTTTACAGAAGTGCTATTACACTCAATAGTGTATGTGTCTAGCTTATACAAAGTGCCAAACCTGACACCTCTAGCAATTACCATAGCACCCTTAATCATTTTACATCCTGCTTCAGAAAAGACTACCTTCACACCCACATCTATCAATCTGCTCACAGATAATAGATTTCATTTTAAACCAGGGATATGCAGCACACCATTAATCCTTTTTATTCTACCATCAGAAAATTTGATTCTAACTTTACCTCAACCAACAATGTCTAAATGTGAATCATCACCCAAGTACACCTTACCTCCATTGAATTCTTCATATTCAAAAAGTCAATTTCTATTGGCAGTCATATGAAATGATGCACCCGAGTCAATTAACCAAGCATCATTACCTGCATGAGTCACCAAAGTTGCAATAAATGCATCACCATCTTCCTTCTCAAACTCAAAATCAGAATCAATCTTCCTCTTTTTCTTCTTCTTTTCTTCTTTGTAGTCCTTACGGATGTGATTCGGTTTACCGCAATTCCAGCAAATGACTTTGGACTTTCTAGGAGATTTTGATCTCCCTCTCAATTTGGAATTATCGTGCTTCTCATTCTTTTTGCCTTTCTCCTTAGGTCTTCCATGAATAGTTAGGTCTTCCTTTGAACTATGGGATACCTTCCTTCCAATCTCTTCACCAAGTAGGGCATCCACCACATCTTCAGACTTCAAAACAATAGAAGTACTACCAATGGCCATAACAAGAGAATCCCATGAATTAGGCAAAGAAAAAAGCAAGATCTTGCATTTCTCCTCTTCATTCATCTTAACACCGACATATACTAATTGAGCCACCAACATATTGAATTCCTCCAGGTGGTTTGCAACTCATCCACCCTCTTCCATCTTCAAGGAATACAGTTTCTTCCTCAAGAAAATCTGATTTAATAAAGATTTCTCTTGATACATTTCACCAAGCTTAGTCCATAGCTTCTTTACAGTATTTTATTCATGGATATTGATCAGGACAAAGTCTACCAGACATAGTTTGATTAGACCCTTGGCTTTTTGTTCCATAACATCATACTGAGCCACTGTAGTAGGATCTAAGGGCCTTTAGACATTCACATCAACAACATCCCATAGATCTCGATCTATTAGCAAATCTTCCATCTTTAGCTTCCACATCTCAAAATTTATTCCATTAAATATCTCCACCTCTATTTTCCTTGACGAACTTGCCATCTAAAAATTCTTGCAACAAGATCAAAAAGTGTCTTTTGCAAAAGCTCCCACTCAAATCTGGATTAGTTCAAAAAACCCAACAACCCTCAACTGAAACCAAAGGTGATCAAGCTCTGATACCACTTGTAAGGAAGTGAAGTAGCAGAAAAAATTCCTACACTAACCTTGAAAGGAGGGTAATGCAAAAACTTTTACAGATCATCACAACTAGTTACAAAAAATAGAAATAGATATAATAATATTCAAAGCATAACATAGTGATGTACGTGGGGAAAACCCTTTCGGGAGAAAAAACCCACACTCCAAAAGTCACACAATGTATTATTCCACAATAAAAAATAGATTACAATATACTTGCTCTTCACAGGAGTACCACTAATAAGAGATTCAAAGGTAACTCAATAGCTATAAGACTCTTACACACAACCTCTATCTCACACACCTCATATATAGGAGATACAATACAAGAACCGTCAAACAATATTACAAAACCATGGGCTAAAACCACCCAATAAGGTATAGATGACCTTATCTCCCTTCTTGATTCCCTATGACATGTCCCTTCCTTTTATAGCTCATTTATGTGTCTGATGTATTTTATATTTCCTATTTCAGGAGTACAAACTTTTGAAGGCCATAACTTGAGAACCATGTGTCCTATTGATGAACTATTTGAAGCATCAGAAAGATCATGAAGTACTCTATTGCCCCGTAAAATTCTATGCCATTTACACCCACTTTTTAGAGTTTTATGGGGCCTCTAAAGTCCTCAAATCAAATTTAAACCTTTCATTGGACCCCTCCAAAATGGAAAATTTAATATTTTCAAAACTAGTTGTGATCTTGTGACGTAACTTTACCAAAATTCTTATCTAGCCAGCCAAAAGCTTCAGGGAGAATTTTGCACCTTTTCGTACCCAAATGAAAACTTACTATAAATAGTAACCTCATGTAAATGCAAGGTTGAGACACCATTTTCCCAACAATAATCTATAATGAAACTATACATAGGTTGTAGGATGTAATGTAATGATGTTGTCATATGTTTAATAAATTTGAAGTTGGTACCAGCTATATTATAGGAATGGTTAGATTCGATATGTTTGCAAATTTTAATAAGATACGAACATTTTGTATTGGTGTTTAAAATGAATGTAGTATCTTAGAATTTATAATTGTGTTATATCTCATGGTTAATATTTTTATGGTTTAAAAAGAGTACGTTCTTATGCCATGTGTAATGATTAGACATTAGTTTAAGTAGGGGATGTTTCATGAATCTTTATAGTTGATGCATTGACAGTAATGAAGTTAGGATACCTTAGAGGATTTAAGTTAGATGTTAGAGTTTATTTTTGCTAGTGCATTAGTGTTATGTAATCATGTATGTTTAAATGTATGAATTACCTTTAACTTTAATTTTGTGTTGTATCTTATTTTAAAAAAATATTTCTAATATGTTTAGTTAGGTTGTTAGTCAGATTTGTTCTCTAGGGTTTCTTGGTGGGCATTACATTTTCTTTCTCCTTTATTACAAGTCATAGAGGAAAATATCTAGTTGTTTCCCATGGTCCAATAACCATTTTTTAATACATGTTAATTATAAGCCTACTAAAAAAATTATATGTACCATTAATTACCCAGTAGTAAAAAAAAACGTATTTAATTGAAGGACTTGTGGAATTGTATTAGTACCCATAGTACACAATTACTAGGGGATTTGTGCATAGGTATTAGACAAACCATTCATTAGAGGATTATGTATTGGATCAGTTGTGTAAATTTTGTGGTCTTCAAAGCAAACAATCAAGAGACAATAAAGACTATTTATCAAATATTACCTCAAAATGACCACTTTTTGACCTTTTAATGCATAAAAATCCTCCCACCTTTATTATAACTACCTATAAGTTGAAACAATAGAAATAAGCTCTTAAATCCCATACAAAGAAAACAAAAAAAAATCATAAAAAATTCAAAGTACTATTTAGGAGTTTAAGGTGCACGAAGATAGGGTGGGAAGCTAATAGTACCTTTCCCCTATCCCTTTTGCACTTGAATAGTTATATTCAATAATACATGTATTTTGGTTTTACATTGTTGAAACTTTTGTTATAATGGTTGGCTTTGTAGTTGGGGAGTTTTAAATTTCATGACAATTGACCATGTGGATATTTATGTTAGACTCAGAGATCACTGAGAGGTGGGGGGGGGGGGGGGTTCAATCAGTGATCTACTAGAAATCGAAACCACAAACTGATTCTCTATCCACCGGTTAATAATGCATAACAAAAAATAACATAAACATGAAACCAAGAATATACAAATCCACAACACTAGAATTTTCATGTGGAAACCCAAAAAGGTAAAAACCATGGTGGGGCTGGAACCCACAATATTCATAGACTATGGCCAGGAGTGCATAAATATTACATAGATGGGGAATGCACTTGCATTCAATCTCACTGCTCAAATAAAGTTTCCTGGAGGTCTACAACCCTCAAGAAAGTCTCACTAAGTTATAATTTGATTACAATGAGTAAACAATGAAATGAACTCTTAATTAGCATCTCACTATGCAAAAATGAGTTCTGGTTAAGCTCTGAATCTTTGACTATCTCTACTCTACTGAATACTCTATTTCTATCTCAGTTAGCTATCAGTTGGTATGAAAGAAAAATGCGCATGTGAAATTGCGCTCAGTCACACCAAAACGGATCACCACATCTCTAACACCACGAAAATCAATCGCCAAATCGATCTTATATATCCGATCATAACACAAAAGAAATCCCCTTCAAGTCAGCTTCAAGAGATGTAACACATAGCTCAAATCCGGCTTTAATATTGAACAAAACATAGCACCAGACCAAAAGATTATGATCACATTCTTCCCAAAGGTCTTCCCTATCACCGAGATCACAAAAACAATCACCAAAAACACCGTAATCATCAGAAATCATTCTGGACCAACATGTTACTAAAATACTTTGTTTTATTGGTTAATTGGCTACTGGTTAACACCAACTTCCAGATAATATGAATCACGATGGTCAGATCGAATCACCACAAAGAGTTGCGAAGAGTTGACATCAATAACAACCCTGAACAAATAATCAACCACCAGAAGTCACCTGAAATCACCGGATGAGTGTCAATTGCCAACAATCTCCCCCTTTGGCATTGATGGCAACACCTGTGAAACCTGTACACTAGAGGAAAGAATAAAATAATTATAAGGCTCCCCCTTAGACCAACAATCCATGAATCTGCACTAAACCGGACTATACACTCTATACAATTAGTCTGTACATCTTTCACCTTATCTCTCCCCCTTTGACAACAATCCCAAAGATTGGGTGCTGCCCAAAAGTGATATACAAATGATATATACTTTACAAATATTTGAATATGTCAGCATAGGTAGTCTTCAAAAATCCCAGGTGAGTTTCCCACCCACTCTTCATGTTATCCAAAATTATGATAAATGCATTGAATACAGTGGCATGAATTTCTAACTCTCTCAAGTCTGATGGTACAAGTCGAGACATTTCCTTCATACAATCTATCTTATTGTTCAGCATAGTATCTAACCAAACAACAATCAGGTTTTGGAGTTCACCCACTTTCCTTAAAGCTTTCTCCTTATTATCTTGAAGGTCGGTGATCTAATCATTCAAGGCTATAATTTGTCCTTCAATGCTTTTGGTTAATGATACATTAGGGTCAAAAGATTGTGAGATACTTGCAACATTTCCCTAGCAGTCATTTATTTGTTTGTCAATATCAAAGGTGAATTTAGGCAAAATAAGACAAGATTTATACAATTTACCAGCTGCTGACAATGTGTCAGAAATGGTCTGCAGTCTCTTATTCAACGTCACCCTGTCATCTTCAATCATTTTCAAGAATGTTTGTTTTTTGACTTCCTTAAATTTATCCAAAACTTTCTGAGTAGCCGTCTTTTCTAAAGAATCAAAATTGCTATTTATACTGTTAATAAATTGTAATAGTTTACCAAAGGGGCTATTATTTGAGTCTAAGTGTACATTGGTATCCACCTTCTGCAAAACATTAATGGACATTATAATTAACTTCTTATCTTCATTTTCTGACTTTGCCAGGTCTTGGCTAGCTTGAGCTTGGACTGCAGTAGCAAGCATAAGATTCTCTGTAGGAGACATTTTTCCAAGATCAACTAACCCATCAAGATTGATCTGGGGTGAAATCCCTGTTACCAGAGGAGTGGAAATTTCCGGATCAGCTATGGCTTTACCTTTGTCCATCTTAGATACCTCAGCTTCTCCAGACTCAACATCCTTCTATTGAATCTCAAGGGTTGTAGTATTGTCAGTCATCGGAGGATTGTCACCGGTCTCAGCATTAATTATGATGTTTCCTTGGTTTTCCAGTTGATCTTGAGACTAAGTCTCAACCTTCTGACTTTTGGAATCACCTTGCTTGTCTTTCGGTTAAGATGATTTAAATTCATCCTTGTACAGAGGGTCATTCTGAATGATCTTCTTCCAAATTTCCTCTATCTCTTTTCTCACCTCCTCAATATTACTAATCATTAACCTGTTTATTATGTTTTTGCTTCTGAATTCTTTTTCATTGGTTTCTTCAATCAATCTGTTAACTTCATCATGAGTGATACATGTACATCTATTTACAAGTTCTCTCTCCTTCATTTCTCTATCCATTTTACTTCCATTCATACTTCTAGAATCTATTATATTATACAAGTCCTTTGGAATTGACTTCTCTAATTCAATTAATGTCTTACTAAAATTGTGTAAATACAAAACTACCACTTCCTCTACTTTTCTTTGATCGTCGTCATCATCAAAATTGTCAAAATTTTCTTGAAGATTCTTTAAATTTTCATCCACCAATATCTTATCTATTAATTGATCTACTAATAGTGGAGTAATTATTGTATACTTACCTTCTATATTTCCAGATTCAAGGTCTTTGTCCAATTGACTTTTGACCTATCTTCTTCTTTGGGGTCTTCCAGAGGGAGCGAGATCTAACTTGGCCTTTTTGCTGTGCTGAGCTCCACTAGATTGAGGCTTCCCAACCTATTGGAAAAAATAACCCTTTTTCTTCTCTCTTCCTGCCTCTTCCTTAGATTTCATTTTTGAGGCCACCAAAGATACATCAACATAAGTTCTTTTGGGTTTTTCCTTTTGCTTCAGCACACCTTTTTTGAATGGAGTAGGCTTTGCAGGTTGTGCCACTAGAGCAGGAATAGAATTAGTTGCCTCCTTTTGAGCATATTTTTTTCTGGCCTTCTTCACCTCCTCCTTAGTGAATCCCATCTGAGCAACTACTTCTTCTTCCATCTTGGTCACCTTTCTCTTTCGGGTAGGAGCAGTGAACTGCTTGTGCAAACTAAGGTCATTTTCTTTAAATGTCCCAAATCTCCCTTCTTTGGGATCTATTGATTGAATCAAAAGATGTTGTACATATGCTTCAATTGTAATAGATTCAACTTCATACCCATGGGCATGATCCAGACTATCTGAGGCTCCATTGCTTCCATCAGGCATTGATCCTTATCCACCATGAAGCAAATGGTTTTCTCATACTTCTCAACCACTTCCTTAGGAATCCTTTCCCTATTCTTCATTGAGGCTTGGAAGATTTTGAAGTATTTCCAGAGGGCAGATATCCTCATAGTATCATCACAATTCCCCATAGACCTTCCTTGATCTCCATGGCCACCGGTTTGTCATAGGCCCATTGGACCTTGCCATTTATACCGGGTGTCTCTTGCAAGAAATATAGTGCCAAGCAAATAAGGAGTGTACCATACTTAAAAGTGTTCTTTTTGTCCAAAAGTGTGCTTTTTGTCCTACTTTATCTTCTTTAGATTGCTCAATAACTCATTCAAAAGTGTCATTCATAGGTCATACATCTTATCATCTTTAAGCATATGATATCCAGAGTAGATGATGGTATTGGAGATAGAGTTGTACTGACTGGACTCGTAGACCTTTTATCTGACTACCATTGAAACAAACTTTACATCATTCTCCAAAATATCATTTACAGTCATGGATCTACTATCAAACTTTGAACCAGTGGTAGCGATAATGGTGTCATTTGATACATTTGTCAGATTGGGCACATCACCGGTTTCAGCTAAATGAGTTACAACACAGATCACTTTCTTGGTGATTTTGTGGGGTCTATCAAGCAATATGAATTTGTCATGGATGCGGCTCAAGATGTAGCGGATCCACTCTACCTCATAAAATAGTGAGAGATGTATGAATTGTGAGAAACCCTTATCATGCAGCTCCTTGTATTTGGGTTTGAAATTTCCCAAACCCTTGGCAAATGCTTTTTATAAAGGTCCAACATGTCAGCATTATTGAGCTCCTCAAGGTCACAGTGAATGCAAGTCCTGATATCCTCATTGTGTAGCATGTCATAGGGCATAGATGAGAATGCACCTATCGAATCATCCTCGACCGATTTGAATGGATGTTTCTTGAATACTAGATGAGCCCTATCCTTGATCTCAACCACCAAAGGAGTCTCAATACCAGAAATCAAAGCCATTTCAAATCCTAGGGTTTGCGAAAAACTAAAAAACTGAACAGATACCTTGCTTCACAACCGAGTGCTAGAATTCTCTTAGAAGTTGCTAAAATCGTTATTAAGGTCACCAAGTTTCTTTCTCTCACTCTGCTCTTACTTTATTGATCGCATTGTGATGAATGAAGTCCTAAAATGCACTTTTATTCTTTGAAAACCTAATTTTTCACTGTAATAAATGCAACAACCAGTTATCATGATCTTCATGAAATTTCAAACCAGAGCACAAGATTCTTTAGAAACTTTCGAATATCATTTGCACATATGATTCAGTTCCTCTACAACCTTCTAAAATTGATTGCAGACCACCGAAGAGGGGGTTCTTAGAATCTACATGAAAAGCTCCCCCTAAGACATAAAGCCCTAGTTGTCGGTTGAAGATCCAGCACTAGATTCAGGTGCAGACTTGTTGTCAACTCTGGATTCCTCCTTTATCAGCCACATCTTCTCATTCTTCTCCTTGATCTCTTCTACCTTCGCATTTCCTTTCTCATCTGATTTGTTCTTGTCTACCGAAGCATTGTTCTTGCTTCTGCGGTAATTTGCAATGTGACCATTTTTGTTGCATGGTTGGCAAACAACATTATTCTTCATAGGTCTGAAGTTCATCTGATTCTATCTTACCCTGCACTATTTAGAAATATGTCCAAACATTCCACAAGCATAACATCTTTTGTTTTGAAAGTTATTCATTACTACTCTATGCATATTTGACTTGTGTCCAAAATTATTACATATGAAACACTGACCGGTAAAGGTAGGAACATTATTATTGTTGTTCATCATTCCATTATTCATCCCACTTCTGCACTGACTTGCCATATGACCAAATTTGTTGCAAGTAAAAATCTACCATTAAATTTATTAGCATTAGGCTATCTTACCGGAGGATTCTTACTCTTCTTCTGATCAGGTTTAGCATTGCCTTGTCCAGATTCAGAGGATTCACCTTTCTCAAATCCTAGATCTCGCATATCCCTTCCATGTCTTTGACTTTCCTGCATCTCATCAATTCTTGTTGAACTAGCTTTGAATTTGTCCTTGTATTCATTAGCGGTAGCAAGTTCATCCCTCAAGGTAGCAACCTGTCTTCCAAGTTCTTGACCATTATTCCTTGATTGAGTCAACTCAAGCTTCAACTGATCATTCTCATAGGTAAGCCTGAAACATTCATCATCTCTTTCCTTCAATGATTGTGCCAGATTCTCTTCATTCTTCTTCCGGTCCTCAATTTCCTTAGTTAGACTCATCACAATGGATTGTGTAGACACCTAAAATTAATATTTAATTAATTTAAGCTTGTCAACATAATTAATTGATTTAATTGTGTTAATTAAATCTAATTTAATTAATCTTGTCACTATTGTCCAATAATTAATTTATCAAATAAATCAATTATTCCCCTATTCTTCTAATGTCCCTCCAATAATTATTTCCTCTAAACCCACTTAGTTAATTAATTTTAATTAATTAACCTATTCATGTGATTCCTGTAAATCACTTTTTCCTAATCCCACTCAACCTAAGTAATCCTTCTAGAATCTCTCATAATCATGATTATCATTATTCTCCAATTTTTAATTCCCACTCATGTCACATCAACATTGAGTCTCTCAAAGAAATTCAAATTTCTTTGAATCCCTCAATGCATCCTTATTTTGGAATTTTTAATTCCTCATTTTGAAATTCAAATTTCTCCCCCTCTCCCCAAGGAATTTAATATTCCTGTTTATTTTCCCAAGGAACCCTTGATCCATGTCTTCTATCTCAAATCAATCTCAAACCTCCATAAGGAAATCAATCTTGGCCCTTCATTGGCCTCCTCCAATCTATAAGTTGGATGATCATTTCGTCACAAAGGATCCACTTCCTCTAGAGCATTCTTATGCTGCCCATTTCTCCTCTCTCTTATTCCTTCAATCTTCCAATTCAAATCCATCCAAAATTCTATCAAAATCCTATCAAATCCAATCCCTCTTATTGAGCAAAGGAGAGAAATCCACATCCACACACCAATCAAGGGAGCCAATCCAATCAAGTCAAGGAGGGGCACATCTTTGGCTTCATCAAAGGCTCAATCTAAAGGAGAAGGTAGAATTAGCAAGGTACAAGTGGTTTATTTAATGTTTTACATTTTCTTTGAATTCTAACCATCTAATCTTACCTTGCTACATTTTCCCCTCTTCATTCTAAAAATGAAGCAAGGTAAAATCTCTGCAAGGGTAGATTGTTAATTCAAATCCAAACAAACATAAAAACATTCAAATAAAAGACAAGAAAATAATCTTTTATACCTTTGCAAGAGAGCTCTCTGGTTCCTTTGATTTGGACTCTTGTTGAAGCCAAGAATGCACTCCTTCTTAGTTTGTTTGGATTGGTCCAATGGTGATATGTGATTGGCTCTCCAAGATTTGTGCACAATGGATTGACAAGGAAGGATGAAATGACTAAGAATGGATGAGTACAAATTTTGGCATAATGTGGATATGAGGATGATTTCTTGAATTCAAACTAGCAGCATAGACTTACTTGACTTGGAGATGATAAACAAGGGGATGGAGTCCTCAATTTATAGGAGAAGAGGAGAAGAAATGGAGGGCTAGGATTGACCCAAGATGAAGGGCCAAGATTCCATGTGAGCCCACACATGGCCCAAGAGGAGGTGACAAGACAAGTGTGGAGACCAAGAGATATGCCTTAAAGACATTTCTTGTCTCCACACTCCTCAAGGCTCATTGAGAAGACTTCCCAATGTGCTTAGGGAAGAGAAAGGAATAAAATATTCCTTGAGGGATGGGGATGAGGAATTAAAAATTCTTCAAAAAGGATGATCATAGGGATTGGAGGTGTTAGCACATATTTTTATAAAATATTTTTGTGCTATATATGGATGCTTTTTTGCATATATTTTCATCATAAGAGCATTTACTACTAGATTGTATGTGCAGGTGATATGTTGCAGTGTCTTCATGAAAAGGTATCACTTGGGCATATTCAAGGGAAATGTTGAGTGTGATGGCATTCTGGTAATCCTCATCTTCACAATTAGTTTCATTGCAATAGCACTTTTGGAAGATCAGCATAGAGCAGGGTTGTGAGCATGTTCAAAGATGTCAATGGTGTGGGAGAAACCTTTCAGTATGGTTATTAAAATTTGCATCCATGGAGAAGGGCTTCTTTTGTAAAAAAAATGCAAAATTATTCTTATCGACATAAGTTACCCCAATGAGATCGCCCAAAGAGGACAGAGTGTGTTGATTGGAATAACTCATGCCGACGGTGTTTCCTAAAAGCGTGAGCGGTGGGAAGAAATGTGATTGAGTGGCAATCCATCAGGGAGAGTTACAGTGATGATATGATAAGAAGTCAGAGTCATCAGAGTAACATACACTATTGGGAATGAGAAAAAAATGTTATCTTGATACCCGATGGGGTTATTGGGGGAGCTCTTGCCGACAATAGATGGAGCGATGTATTCATAGTGATGTCATTGGGTCAACGGGAGGTCCTAATTTATGTTACATCAATACTCGATATAGTAAGCAGAGAAGGCGACTCTATCGTAGAGACTTTCTCCGATAAAGTGGTACCAAGCAAAAAGGGGAGCTAGGTGATCAGGATAACATACATTATCGAGAATCTGTGCTTTGAGTTATCCCGATACCCGATGAGGAAAACGAGCTCATTGCAAATGAAGAGATTACATTGGGAAAACCTACGCTAATAGACCGAAGCAAATCGATAAGGAGAGTAAGGTGCGGATTGAAATAAAAGACTTATTAGGATAACATACATTATCGGGAAGCAATTTTAGAGTTGTGTCGATGCCCGATGGGCAGAATGCCACAAAGGGGTAAAAATAAGGAGGTTTCATCGGAGAGACATACCTCAATTTAACATAAAGAAAAGCTGACTAATAGAAAGGAAGGGCAGATCCATCAAGATAAGCCAAGCCTTGAGGAAGAAAGGGAAATGGTCAAGGTGAGATCTGATGGACTAGTCAGAGTGACCTGCGCCAATCAAAAAGACAAAAAGGGTAATTGAAGGAACGCAAAATGTGGGTGGTGCCTAGTAATTGAATTATCGGGTAGGGTTACGCCGATTAGCCATTGGAATATTTGATGCGACAATAATTATTTAATGCTCATGATCAGGTGGATTGGATCCACATGAAGCAAATCTAATGAGTTTATGATTGTTACAGACTCTAGCCATTGTATATCCAGCATAAAGACAGAGTTTTCATGCCAGAATTATTCACACTGTTTTCAGCCATCAACATTGAAGTTGCAAACAAGAAGCGCGGGTAATTTGAAAGTTCAATCATTTAATCATGGAGGCTTCTGGTTCACAAGGGAAAAGAAAGGACAGAGATTTTAGACACACAGTCTGCTAAATCAAAAAAGACGAAGTTTGTAGAGGGTGTGCAAAAATGAAAAACTGAACTAGGACATGATTGACCAAATGGAGTCATCGAGTGCTAAGTCGAGGAGGTCTAAAACCTATTTGCCACCCAAGGATCAACTGGAAGACAAGTACAAAGAGGTTGGAGATATTTGGACAACCATAAGAGGCCACAAATTATTTCTATATCATTACCTGAGGCAGAACAAGGAGATGCCATTGTCGAACCCTTGGACGACAAATTTGGGCAGACTGGTGGTCCCAAATGTTTTTTCTGAATATCAGATTATTGGAATTACTTACCAGAAGGTACAACAAAGAAAAAAGGTGCATTCAATTGCCAAATGGGGATCCATTCATCTGGATATCTGCCGAGACTATTCATGAAGTTTTTGATGTGTCTTATGAGCCTTACATGCCCCTATCTTTTACAGACCTGGAAGAAGAGTAAACCCAAATGGACACCACTCACACAGTGTATAGGTTAGAAATTCATAAGAAGGAGAAAGGATGACTCACAGAGCAGAATGGTCCTCCTTTCAAAATTAATTTGTTCAGACAATACTTGTAATTCACATACTGGGCATGCGGCCAGGTCCGTGAGGAAGAGGTACTTGATGTCACAAGGATAGACCCATTGGTGTTAGCTGCAGATATTCAAATGCATGAGCCAAGTTCATTTGATTATGCAACTTACTTGGCAGAGAAGCTGCATGAAGGGTTCTTGAGTTTGCAGATGGAACCTAACCCTACTTTTAAGTTTTACTCATTGCTAATGCATATGGTTTTGTTTTATGGGCAGATGAAAGGTTTGTGGCCATATGAATTAAGGGTGACTCCCAAGAACAAAGATTGACAGGACCAACCAATTGAATTATGGGTATCCCTGTGGGACTCGAGGTTTGTCAAATCACATTATGTGTTGTTTGAAGAATATTTTGTTAAGCCTTTGTACAGATTGTTTGGAGTGTAATGTGATGGGTCTATATCACCTGAGATTAAGAGGTTCTTGAGACCCCATGCTTTTAGAGGAATTAAACCAAAAATTATTTAGAAATAAAGAACGAGATGAGGTTGTTGCACTTTTAGAGGAATTAAACCAAAAATTAGAAGAGTGGAAGCAGAGGCTTCAGGAACTAAGAGAGGAAGGAGATTCTAAGAGTGGGTCTGATGAGAATGTAGCTGTATCAAACCTCCATGTACCTGAATTAGAAGAAGTATCAGAGAGCTAGGAGCAAATCATGGTGAGAATAAATGCCAATGTAGATGTAAGACTTGAGGAGCATGCAACTTTTGTTGCAGATGAGGTTTGTGTACAATCAAAGGAGTTCAAGTTATTCTTGTACCATTATAAAGGGAAAAAGTTGAGGGAGAACATCCCAAATGTTACTCCAGAAAATGAAGCAGTGATGCCTAAAAAAATAAAAGAAGATATTGATGCAAAAGTGGCCACAATGACACCATAGAGAGGGAGACAACTTATTAGTGAGGTAGGCATCATTTTGTTCCCAAGATGGGACTTAAGCGCCTCTTTTATCTTTGACAACTTGTTGCATTCTAACAGAAAGGACGTAAAATTGGATGTACAGGGTTTTGATGATATCTTTGTTGGATCAAGGTATGATCCAGATGAAGAGGAAATGTTGCTTTGGGTCCTATACCCTCCAAACAAGAGACCCAAGATCATAGATGCAGATAAGGCATTTCGGCACATGATGAAGATGAAAGTGGGAGAGGTTAATCCAATTGTCACAACAGATTTGGGGATTGACATTGCAAAATTGAATAAGGCCCAAATGCAGTGGGTGGTAAAATATCAAGACCTGTTGAGAAGTCGTGGTCATGAATTACCACAAATAGTTGATACTAATGTTCAATGGAAGAAGAAATATGAAGACCAGATGAAGAAAAACATTAAGTTAAAGAGGAAAATCATGACTGCCAGGGTAGATGTTGCTTGTGTTTTGTTAACAAATAGGTTTGAACATTTATTGGAAGTTCATAGATAATTCTGGAGAAACTGTTAGAAGACCCTGGATAATATGGCTTCTCATAAAATAACTTTAAACAGGCTAAAGGCATTGTTGAAAGATAACAGTGTCGATGAGAAAGTGGTTGAGAAGCTCCAGAGAAGGTTGAATAAACATAAAAAGTTTGGTGTGGAAATTAAACAGGAGGTTACAAATTGCAAAGATAATGTTAGGTATGGTTTACCAGATATTGTGGATGATGCAGAGCAACTAAAGGACAAAGAGATTTGGATTGCAGAATGCCAAAATGTACTTAACACATCCCTCGATGTTGTCCAGGCAGATGTTTTGGATATGAAGGATATAAGTGAGCAGATGGAGAGATTGGTTACCATGGAGATCGTTATCAGAGATATTGTGTTCAACACCAGCACTCACAATGACAACAAGTATTTGGAGCACATACAAAAGTGTGACACAATATTGGACGGCTAGAACTGATTTTTTATTATATTTTGTGTCTAGTAGTTAAGCAATTGTGTGTTAGGTTTTAGTTAAGTTTAGTTTAGCAAGATGAAAAGGTGTGTCCTTTCATTTGAATCTTTTGGCTCACATATATGTAGTAAGTCATTTTTGTATCATAAAAAAAAAGATAATTCTACCGCTGGCTAGGCTGCAAGTGTTATGTTTTAGAAAGGTCTAGTAGGAATAAGAAGTTTATTCTGTGCAAACTGAATGTATTGGAGTTTTTGTAAGTGCATTTTTTGTGTACATTCTTATTCGAGAAGTTAATATACAAGATTTCATGTTTTTATCTTCAGATCATTGTGTGTAATTTTGTGTTTGATGAAATCATATGTCCTCTTGATAAATCTTTTGGATTTGTTGTGATGTGCCATCACATGATGTTGTATCGAATGTAAAACTGGGTTTTTATTGTTCATGCAACACATAATGAAACCTTCACAATGATGGTCCTATAATTGTCTCTTGAGTTGATAGTGATTCTTGTCCACAAAGTTATGTATTAACTGTCAGATAAAGGCATTGGTCTATTATGAATCTTTGTTGAATAAGTTTGTATGCATTAGGTCCTTATCAAAGAAACAAATCTTCTAATTTCTATAAGTACTACTCTTTTTCATAATTTCTTAAAGTCCTAACAGTAATCTTTTGCATAATACAACTATACTCACACTTATTTTATCAGTTTTAAAGACATTCAATAAAAAGCACTTATGTTAGCATAGTTGCAGGAAAACCTTTTGCCATCCCTACAATTGTTAATTCCCACAGTTTAAATTCACTCAAAACAAACCTCTTTTTGTGCTTAAGAGTGTAAGGTACACCCACCTAGGTTTAGTGGAGCCTAAAGTGTAGAGGGATTTGGTCTTTGACCATCCCTGTTTGTTGGCCAAGGCTAATTGGATCAAATGAGGATTAGGCAAGTCTTTGGTTTTCCAATCTATGGTTTTGGGCACCAACAAGAGGAATAAGGAGGAATTAAAAATTCCTTGGAGGATGGGATGCCTAGAGGAATGTGAGATTTTAAAAATCTCACATTCACCTAGGAAAAGGGCATTTAAGGAAGGTGGTTGGATGGAAGGGACAAGGAGTTGACTTTGTGGGTAATCATGAGGATTAGCCACTAACAACCCATTAGGAGAGGGATTGTAGGAGGATTTGACTAGGAGAGAGAATGAGTGGAGGGAATTAAAAATTAGAAGAATATAATAAGTGAGATTAGGGGGATTCTAAAAGAATTCATTAGGTTAATGATGGATTACGAAAAAGGTGATTTGTAGGAATCACCTAGATTAATTAATTAATTAAAAGGAGGAATTTGGAGAGAATTAATTTTAGGGATTTTTAGAAGAATAAAGGTAGATTGATTTATTAAATAAATGAATCAATAGACTATAGTGACAACATTAATTATAGTTAATTAATATTGAGAAGGAATAGGAATTGGCACATTTAATAAATTAATTATGCAAGGAATTTAAATAAATAAATTAAAATAATTAATTAAGTGTCTACATTTTGTCCCTCTTTTATGCAGCGAAAAATTTGGCGATGGGTAAAAGATAGAAAAAAAAAAAAGATGCCCCAGCGTAAAACATGGGTGGTATATGCCCCCTTGAGAATTTTTCAGAAATTTTTTAAAAGAAAATTGACGAAAAATTCTCAAAATGAAGAAGAAAGAAGAAGGGGTGAGAAATGAACGAGAAAGAAAGATAGAGCAGATTGAGAAAGAAAGAAGAGGAGATAGAAGGAGGGAGAGCACGAAGGGAATGTGCCCACAAGGGGGTCCATATAAGTCACAAAGGGCCCAATGAGGGGTCATTGTTACACACAAGTATTGGAGCAACTTAGAGCCTAGAAGAAGAGAAGGAGAGATGGATCGTATTCCCACCCATGAGCACCATGCTGAGAGGATTTGACGGTATGAGAGACCTGCGGGCTATGGACCACCGGTATGTACAACTATCCTCCTCTATGATTTTTTAGGTTTAGGCTAGGGTTAGGGATTAGTTAAGGGTCAAAGTTCAGTGAGGCGGACATGTTGATCATCGTTCCAGTGCACGTGCCTTTAGGGTAGCATGAGCACTCGCGAGTGGAAGGGGAAAACCAGGGGTTTTGGGGCGAGCACTCACGTTTGGCATGGGCAGTCGCGCTTTGGCACGGGCACTCATGGTGGAGGGGAGTTAGGGTTAGGGTAAGTGCACAAAGATGGTGGTCAAAAAGGGGGGTATAAGTGGACACTTTTTTTCTGAAATCAGGTGAACCTGAACTTAGAGGCAAAATTTGAAAGTCATCCACTCAAGATATGAAGATAATCAAAGAACAAATTTTGTAGTACTCTGAATCAGTTTCCAAAATACTAAACTTTTTCAAAATTGGATAAGATTAAGGGGGTCAAATCCTTCGCGCACGAAAAACTGACCCTGTTTTTTTCTGAAAAACATAACATAGTGTCTAACATGCGCATCAAAAAAGTCATAGTTAAATTTAGTATTTTGACAAATCCTTTGGCAGAAAGATAGTTAAGAGTGAGCACTAGAAGATGTGTATTTTTTTGTAATTTTTTGTTGAGTAATTTTTTTTATGATTTTTCCAATCGAGCACATCCTAAAAATTTGGTACGTGTTCATGCGCGAAGCATAAGTTGCACTAAACAAATCGAAAATACAATTTTTTTTTAAAAATTGTAAAGAATCAAGTGCACTACAATAATATAGAAAGTTTTTTAAATTTGGATACGTATATCAAAAGTTATTCAAAAAATGGTGCACCTATGTCTGTGAGAACTATGGAGACACTAGTAAAAGAAATTCAATAATAATATGTTATTGTTGTTCAAATTGAAAAAAAATTATATGTTTAGAAAGCTCAGAAGATGGGTGAAAATATGGTGGCAATTTTAGAAATACCCACTTTATGAAGTGTAAACGTGATGATGACAAAGTTGATAAACCAAGTTGATAAAATAAAACACATCAAAAATGAGAGAAATGGAGGGAAATCAAACTTCCAATCCATAGCTTTGTCATCCAGGCCTATTTCCAAGCCTAAAAAGTCAAAAGTGCGTATGGGGTACTTATGGTTTAAAAAGTGCGTACGGGGTATTTATAGTGTAAGAAGTGTGTACGCTCATGTTTCCCATTAAACAACGTGTACACGCTATCTTTACTATAAACAGCGCGTACGTGCTATTGTATAATATTATATTCTATGTATAATATGTGTATATTCATATAATATATGTAATATATAATATGTGTATAATATGACATTGTATATATAATATGTTTATATATATAATATACACATGTAAGTGTATCATCTCTCCCTCTCAAATGCATAAAAGGTCTCTCTCTCTCTCTCTCTCTCTCTCTCTCTCTCTCTCTCTCTCTCTCTCCCTCCTCCCTTCCTCCATACCCCATCCCTCTTTCTCTTCTTCTCTCCCTCCATACCCCACTACAATTGTGTCTGCACTTCTATAGAAGTAAGTGAATTTATTTCTTATCTGCAACTTCCACTTTGATTTTTATCATGTATTCTCTCCCTTCCCCCCATGTTCTCTCCCTCTCTCCCTCTCTCTCCCTCTCCTTCTCCCCTCTCTCTCTCTCTCTCTCTCTCTCTCTCTCTCTCTCTTCTCTCTCTCTCTCTCCCTCCCTCCCTCTACCTCTCCCTTCCCCCATGTTCTCTCCCTATCTCCCTATCTCTCCCTCTCCCCTCTCTCTCCCTCTCCCTCTCCCTCTCTCTCCCTCTCCCACCCCCCCTCTTCTCTCTCTCTCTCTCTCTCTCTCTCTCTCTCCTCTCCCTCTCTCCCTCTCCTCTCCCTCTCTCTCCCTCTCCTCTCCCCCTCTCCCCTCTCTCTCCCTCTCCCCTCTCCTCTCCCTCTCCTCTCCCTCTCTCTCTCTCTCTCTCTCTCTCTCTCTCTCTCTCTCTCTGCCCCCCTCTCCCTTCCCCCATGTTCTCTCCCTCTCTTCCTCTCCCCTCTCCTCTATGACCAAAACTAATACTATAAAAATGTAGAATATATCTACATGTATTGGTCATTCTATGACCAAAACTAACACTATATGAACCTAAACTTCTGGTGGATCATCAAAATCAAGCCTCTTCGGCGCAGTACGCGACTCTGTAGATGGCTACAAAACCACAATTCAAAAGCCAAGTTAGAATTCTATTGTAGAAAATATTTCACAATTAACATCATAACTATGCATTTAACTTTAATTCCTTTGCAATTGAAATGTAGATTACCTCATCGGCTGATCCAGGAGCTAATGTCTTCACTCTCCTCTCCTTGTCACTCTTAGGAGTTTTCTTGAAGATATACTTAAATGGATCCATGGTATGGTCGTACCGTGAAAAAGTCTATTGTAGATTAAATGTACAATTAATACAATGTACTAACATAAATATATCAAAAACACTTAAAAGCTATAATATAGAGAACAATGACGTACCTGTGCCTCAGATGCTTCTCCAATGGACTGAGGATGGCTCACCATCGATGTAGAAATGGTCACTATTACCTATACAAAAAATGTACAAAGATTAAATACAATTAATATAATGATAAGTATTGAAGGTTGAAAATAATTAATTTTACAAATCAAACAAAAGTGTACCAGATCCTGATATGCTTCTCCAATGCAAGGAGGAGGGTTCGCCATTGATGAAATAGGTATGGATATTTCCTGTATGAAAAAAAATAAGATTATAATATATCACAAGTTCACATGTACGCGTGCATATAATCATGAAATCAAGAAAATAAAGTAGAGATACATACCTCCGCCCTCTCTTGATTCGTGGGCGAATCAGGTGCATTCAACATATCCACAAAGCTCAATGGCCGCTATACATGTAAAATAGACAAAAAACACTAATCAATCTACAAACCCCAACTAATACTTGATTTCAACATTTTCAAACAATTGTACAACTAAAAATGTGTTCAATTACCTTCTTCACACATTTTGGCATCTTTGAGATATTCTTTTTCTTTGGGCAAGCCCTAGACGCGGAGGAGGTGCCCTAAAAATAGAAAATTAACATGAGATATTAATATAGATAATAAATTAAACATAATTTTAAAAATCTAAAATGAAATGACTTGCATATTCCATCAAAACAATACATAAAAAGAGTTGTACAAAATATGATACCGTATAGCCTTGTAGGCCAAAATCGATCGTCGACAGCGTGATGTCATCAATCTAGGACATTTTGTCCCCTGTCAAAACCTACAAACCAGAAATTGGACCAAGCATTAAAGATAGTTAGTATATCTTGTATTTTTTTGAATTCAAAGTGTACTATTCTATTTTCACATGTTACAAAATTTATACCTCAGGCATCGAAGTTGCAGCTGTGGTAACTGGGGGAGGTGTATGGGATACTGCTGTTGCATCCTGAAATGCATATTATTTGTCTCAATTTAAATTGATGTATAAATGAAAATTGATGTATAAATGAAAATTCATTTATGTAATTACAAAATTAAAGTGACTGATAAATAAAATGTTATGAATTCAAATCAACACACCTGTGTCTATGGCTCATGGGCAAACACCATGTCCATCAACTCATCTGTCAGCGCAACATCCTCAACCATGTGAGCCTGACATCTACAATTGCAAATCATGCATAGATGATATGAGTATCCATCTGCATCGACTGCATCATCTATCACCGAGCATATCCCCGAGCAACTGACACACATATGCTCGATGGGCTCTCTGTTGCCCTCTAACGGCTCATCATCCAATACAATAGGGTGTGCTAATGATGTCCCATGCTAGATGATGGCACCAGTCAATGTTGTGGCTGTCCGAAGAGTCTGTAGCTCCATCGACTCTTTCAGCTCTAATGGGACAGCTTGATGCACCTTGGGTTTGGGTGCTAGGGGGTGGCGACTCTCCGCGGCTAATCGCCTATGGGCTCCAGGTCTATCTTGGGTAGAGCCACCACCTCTACCATGAAACTCTCTCATGTCAAAATAATTTGGGTGCACATTGAGCACAAACTCACAATATATTTTTCTCAAAAATTATAATGGCACCTCATAATTATTACAAGGTGGATCGTCAAAGACCATCCACCACCTCTGCCAAAAAAGATTCTTCATCTGCACATTGGTACACCAATGTATGGAAAACCTCTTTGCATTAGGAGGTAATGTCTTACCAGTTTTGGGGTCAACAAAAAGGGCACATATTTGTTGTTTAGAAATATTTTTATTTTTAACTCCATCGTATGATAGCCCATTGGCATAGAATTGACGACACCTATCCCTAAAGCTTCCCCATTTGGTAATTTCTATGGAAACAGCTATGGCACCACTAGCTAATGTTTCTAGGCTAGTGGCGAGGGATTGATGATGGTCAAGCTCATAAGTTTTCAATTTTACAATCAGTCTATTGATTTTGGATGTATTTTGCCCTAACTGATTAATTAATTCTTCCTGTGTTTCGGTTGTGCGGTCAAAAGGAGGAATTGGGGGTTGTTCTTATGTGTTTTCAGGAGGTTCATTTGGTTGTTCTTGTGGGTTTTCAGGAGGTGCATTTGGTTGTTCTTGTTCTAGATTGGAAGAATCTATTTTTTGAAACAAAAAATGAAAAAACCCAATCAAAATTAATGAAATTAAATTCAAAATGTAAAACAAATTGCATAAACCAGAAAGAAAGAGAAAAATAAACAAAAACTAACCTTGATCCATAGCCTGGAGGACAAATTTAGCACCCCATTCATGGTTTAGGTTAGAAAATGGGAAAAAAACAAACTAAAAAATGCACTTTTTGGGTAAATGAGGACCCAGTTTTTTTTTTAAACTTTTTTTATCAGGCACTGCGTACACGGTTTTACTAAGATTATTAGCGCGTACGTGCTCATTTTCCTATAAGCAACGTGTACGCACTAATTTTGCTAGTTGTAGCGCATACGCGCTCAATTTCCTAAACTTAGTGCGTATGCACTACCTTTTCTAGGCTCGGGAAGAACAAACCTAAGCGCGTATGCGGGAATTTGAAATTTTAAAACCGTGTACGTGCTGCCTGTTTTTCCAAGTTTTTTTTGGGTGGTGTCCACTTTTCTGACCATCATCTTTGTGCACACACCCATTAGGAAAAGGTAGCGTGGTGCGGGTGGTCGCGCTAAGTCAGGTTAGGGTTAGGTCAGGGAGGGGATAGGGATATCACGGTGTGGGTGCTTGCGCTAGGGTAGTTTTGGATTTGGTCGAGTGGGGGGAAAAGTTGCACAGCACGTGCACTCGCGCTAGTTCGGTCCAGGGTTCCTAGTTGGGTTCTGTCAACGTGTGCACTTGTAGAATGGTGTGAGTGCCATGGGTTTGGCGCGAGCACTGAGTGAATCAGTGTGTGTTCTAGGGAAGAAAGGGATAGAAAATAGGCTTAGAATTTTGGGGTTTGAGTAAGGTATGGGTGCATCAGGGGGCAGGATAGGGCTTAAGGATGTGAAATGATGAATTGGATTGTTGGATACAGGCTAATTTGGGACCGTTGGCTTGAGGGAGCACTGGCCAACGACCATGAGATTATATCAACGGTTGAGGTCAGATGAGTTAGAGATCCTAGGTGCTATGGGGTTGCATTTTGTGGGTAGGTGGTCGAGGATTCGAGCCCATAGTGTGATGATGACAACTTTAGTTGAGAGGTGGGGTAGTAGATATAACACCTTCCACCTACCTATTGGCAAGGTGATAGTGACTCTACTAGATGTATGGAGGATCTTGAAGATCCCCATTCGCGACGTCATCTCGGAGTACCGATTAGATGCGACAGATTTTTACCTGCGGGAGGTTTTCGAGTATGAGGCCATGCTGATGCTGGACAAGAGAAGGATGCATTTGGGTAGGGCAATGGGTATCTGACATATACCTCGTCTAGTACTTGTGATTTGCAGATTTCTGAGTGGAAGGATTCTACCTGATCTTGGAGGACATGGGTTTCCAGTTGTATTTTTTTATATATATGCAAGGAAATAAACCTGTTTTGGGAAAAAAAAGATAAATTAGATATTTCATTTGAGGAAAATAGAAATGGTTTTAATTTATGTTGGAAAAATAATTATCGGTTTTAGTTTTTAAATTTATATTTTTGGAAAGTATGTAGTTGAGTTGAAAAAGATGAGATTAGATAATTCATTTCGAAAAGAATGGAAATGATAATTTTATTTTGAAATATAAACATCAATTTTAGTTAATATATATATATATATACATATGTACATATACATATACATATATATATATATATATGTACATATGTACATATATGTACATATGTACATATATATATATATGTACATATGTACATATATATATATATGTACATACATATGTACACATGTGTACATATGTACATGTACATATGTATATATGTACACACACACACATATATATATATGTACATATATATTAATTAACTAAAATTGATGTTTATATTTCAAAATAAAATTATCATTTCCATTCTTTTCGAAATGAATTATCTAATCTCATATTTTTCAACTCAACTACATACTTTCCAAAAATATAAATTTAAAAACTAAAACCGATAATTATTTTTCCAACATAAATTAAAACAATTTCTATTTTCCTCAAATGAAATATCTAATTTATCTTTTTTTCCCAAAACAGGTTTATTTCCTTGCATATATATAAAAAAATACAACTGGAAACCCATGTCCTCCAAGATCAGGTAGAATCCGTTCAAACCAAATTCCCATATATATATATATATATATATATATATATATATATATATATATATATATATATATGTATGTATGTATAGCATATATATATAGTTATATAAATGGGAATTTGGTTTGAAAATTATTGTGGGGTGTTGATATGGTTTTATGGTTTATATTGAATATATCTGAATTAGAAAACCTTGGTCGACTTATATTTTACATGGAATGGAAAAATGATTGTCATTATAGATTAATGAAAATGCGTGTTTAATTATTGTATTCGTATTCATTTTGAAAAGATGGCATGTCCTTAATTGCGAGCATTGGATGTTTTCATATATTTGATTTGTAATTGGTCATGTCCTTAATTGCGAGTGTTGGATGTTGTCATGTGGTTGATTGTATCCGGTCATGTCTCTAGTCAGAGAATCGTCAGTTAGTTCACCTTGTGTGAGGACTTGTTTGGCCAAGTGGGTTTTCCTACGGTGTTGGACTCCATGTACTATTTCTTGTGTGTACCTTGGTTTTGGGAGTTCATCTGATTTATGGTCAAGGTTCATATGGGAGAGTGGCTTTTGAGTGGGGGCCACGCCCAAAGTGGTAGCAAGGTAACCCATCGGAAGTGTATCTAAATAAGTGATAACTTAATAGATTATTAGGGAGTTTAGTAGATGAAAACACTAAGTAAGATAAGTATGCCTCATGCATGGGATGAGTGATAGTACAGACTCAAGATGCAATGAGAAGGCCTGAAATGGAAAACCAACAACCTTGTCTTCATGAAAGGATGTGTTGGGTCCACATGAGACCTGGATGGGGCTAAAGGTTCATGAGAGGTTGCCAAGGTAACCTAGTAGATGAGGCGAGGACCTATGGAGGCCTACCAGGGTAACCATACTAAGCTATGTGATGACACTCGTCCCTTATGTTCACTAGTGTGCAGGTTGTGTTGTTTTTGCTAGGAGTACTATCGTGGAATCATTTCTGATTGATTATACCTTTGAGAGTACCTGATATTCATGATAGACCATGGGTTTCTTATGATGGGTTGTTTATGATGGGTTGCAAGGTTTTAGTTTCGTTGGTGCTCCGATTTCTCTTTTGTATTTGCTTCATTTCATGTTTCAGATGGATCCTCTTTCTTCTTCTTGGATCATTCTTGTATCCTTTGGACTGATGTGGTCATGTGTATTATCTATTTGTGTACGCCTTGATTGCAGGATGTTGTTGATATGTGGCGACTGATCAACAAAGTACTATACACTCAACATGGTAGCCCGCTGCGGGGGTTCAGGGGCGATAGCCCCCAAGAAAAACAAATTTGACATTTTTTGTTGATGAAAACCAACATTGTAATAAAACCCTAAAAAGGCCAACTTTGTTGGTTTCCCTAAAAACGCATGTTATAAGCGGCTGGGATGCTTAAGGCAGAGAGAGGTTTTATGTACTTTTTTTGCTAGATAATAAGAAAGGTTGGATGACTGTGTATGGTGGACGTAACCCATTCTGGGTGAACCACGTTAAATCTTTGTGTTATCTGTGTCTTGTTTTATTCCTTTATCTTTTTGTATTTAGATCTGCATATAATTGTTAGTTCATATTTGCTTCGGATCTGCTTGAAACCCTAACAATTGGTATCAGAGTAAGGTATTCTGTAAATTGGCAGGACTTTCAGATTTGAGTGGGAGCAATGGAGGATTCCAAATTCAAGGTCAAAAAGTTTAACGACCAGAATTATCAGTTATGGAAAATGCAGATGGAGGATTACCTGTATCAAAAGGATTTGTGGCGGCCATTAGAAGGAAAGGCAAAGAAAGCCACCACAATGTCAAATGAACAATGGGACATTTTAGATAGAAAGGCACTAGGATCCATTCGATTGTGCCTTGCACCGTCTATTGCCTTCAATATAACAGAAGCAAAAACAACTATAGATTTGATGGTGACATTGGCTAAGTTGTATGAGAAACCCTCAGCTTCGAATAAGGTATTACTTATGAAGCGTTTGTTTAATTTGAAAATGAGTGAGGGAGGATCTGTAGTGGAGCACTTAAATGAATTTAATACAATTAACAATCAATTGTCTTTGGTAAAAATTACTTTTGCAGAAGAGGTTAGGGCTCTCTTTATTTTATTTTCTTTGCCAGAAAGCTGGAATAGCTTGGTTATGGTTGTAAGTAACTCTGTCTCTGGTAAAAATACTTTGATATTTGATGATATTGTTGGTGTTATCCTAAGTGAGGAAATGCAAAGGAAAAACACAGGTGAGACTCCAACATCATCAAGTAGTGTTTTGAATGTGGAAAACAGAGGAAGATCAAAGGAAAGAGGAAAAGGCCCTAGGAATGAGAAGTCACAAGGGAAGTCAAAGAAAGGATGCTCTCAATCTAGAGGAAAGAAAGATTGCTGGTACTGTGGAAAGCCTGGTCATCTAAAGAAAGACTGTTGGTCTCGGAAAAATAAAGAAGGAGACAAAAATGAAAATAACAGTAAGGAAGCTAATATTGCAAGTAATAATTTACAAGATGCTTTAATCTTATGTTTGGATAATGTTAATGATTCTTGGGTAATAGATTTTAGGGCTTCATTTCATGCTCCACCCCATAGAAAATATTTTCTAGATTATGTTCAAGGTGATTTTGGACAGGTATATTTGGGTGATGATGAGCCCTGTCAAATTGTTGGAAAAGGAAAGATAAAGATCAAGTTGCAGAATAGAAATGACTAGTTTCTGTAGGAGGTAAGACATGTTCCTAATTTACGAAGAAATTTAATTTCTGCAGGGCAACTAGGTAGTGAAGGTTGCATAGTTACCTTCTCAGACAATATCTAGAAGGTCACTAAAGGATCATTAGTAGTAGCTAAAGGTGCGAAGGTAGGCACATTATATCTGTGTACTGGTAACACTTACTCTACCCTAGATGCTATAGATAAAGTTACTGCAAGGACAACAACAATATATGTTGCAAGAACAGATTCGATAATGTGGCACCATAGGCTTGGGCACATGAGTGAGAAAGGGATGAAAATCCTTCACTCCAAAAATCTATTGCCAGGACTAAAGAAGATTGATTTAGAGTTCTGTGAAAACTGTGTTTATGGTAAACAAAAAAGAGTCAGATTTCTCAAGGTTGGGAAAGAGAAGAAGAGTGAGAAGTTAGAGCTTGTGCATTCAGATGTATGGGGACCGGCTCAGGTATCATCTCTTGGTGGCTCTTGTTATTATGTTATTTTTATTGATGACTCAACCAGAAAAACATGGGTATATTTCCTAAAACAAAAATCAGATGTTTTTGAAACTTTTAAGAAATGGAAAGCTTTGGTTGAGAATGAGACAGGAAAAAAGTTGAAGTATCTCAGATCTGATAATGGAGGTGAGTATTGCAACAAAGCATTTGAAGATTACTGCTCCTTAAATGGGATTCAAAAGCAAAAGACAGTTCTAGGAACTCCACAGGAAAATGGTGTGTCAGAGAGAATGAATAGGACTATCATGGAACGTGCGAGGAGCATGAGAGTGCATGCTGGATTGGCCTTATATTTTTGGGCAGATGTTGTACATACTGTTGTCTATTTGATAAATAGAGGACCTTCAACCCCTTTGGATGGTGGTATTCCAGAGGAGGCATGGACTAGTAAAAAGGTAAATTATTCTTTTCTGAAAACCTTTGGTTGTCAAGCTTTTGTCCATGTTGATAAAGAAAACAGAACCAAGCTTGATGCTAAATCTCAGAAATGTACCTTCATTGGATATGGGATAGAGGAATATGGCTATCAGTTATGGGATTTTGAAAATAAGAAAATAATTAGAAGTGGAGATGTTATATTCAATGAGAAGGTTATGTATAAAGAACAGATGCAGGAAAAGAAGCATGAACAGGACAACCAAGAATATGTGGTGTTTGATGAGATTCCTGAAAATGAAATGCCATAGGTACCTGATGCTCAGCAACAATAGATTGTTCCACAAACTCCTACAAGTGTTAGACATTCTACGAGGTCAAGTAGACCCCCTAAAATATTTTCTCCTTCTTTGTATTCTATTTTATTAACTGATTCTGGTGAATCAGAAGAATATGAAGAAGAAATGCAGGTGGATGCCAAACAACAGTGGGAGCTAGGCATGAAAGAGGAGATGGACTCCTTGATGAAAAATAAGACTTGGGACTTAGTCCCTTTACCTACAGAAAAAATAACCTTGCTTAAAAAATGGGTTTATCGGCTAAAGGAGGAGGAAGGAGGTCAGAAAAGATATAAGGCCAGACTTGTGGTAAAAGGTTTTGCACAGAAAAAGGGTATAGATTATGATGAAATATTTTCTCCAGTTGTAAAAATGACTTCAATTAGAATTGTACTTAGTCTTGTGGTTGTAGATGATTTACATCTTGAACAATTAGATGTCAAAACAACTTTTCTCCATGGAGATTTGGAGGGGGAAATTTACATGTTGCAACCACAGGGATATGAGGTCAAAGATAAGGAGAACTTGGTGTGCAGGTTGAAGAAAAGTTTGTATGGCCTAAAGCAAGCACCCCAACAATGGTATTTAAGATTTGATAGTTTCATGGCTAAACACGATTATGATAGATGTCATTTTGATCATTGTGTATATTTTAAGAGATTGGATAATGGTAGTTATATTATCCTGTTGCTTTATGTTGATGACATGGTTGTTGTTGGGTCTAACATGCAACATATAAATGATCTTAAATAGAAATTAGCCAAGTCATTTGCTATGAAGGATTTGTGTGCAGCTAAGCAAATTCTTAGTATGAGGATTACACGGGACAGGAAAAATAGAACCTTAAATTTGTCCCAAAGTGAGTATATAAAGAAGGTGTTGAAAAGATTTAACATGCAGGATGCAAAAGCAGTTAGTACACATTTGGCTAGTCATTTCAAATTGACTAAGGAGATGTACCCAAAGGCACAGGAAGAGGTAAATAAAATGTCTAACATCTCGTATTCATCAGCTATTGGTAGTCTGATATATGCAATGGTTTGCACAAGGCCAGATATTGCACATGCAGTGGGAGTTGTGAGCAGGTTTATGAGTAATCCGAGTATGGAACATTGTAATGTTGTGAAATGGATTCTTCAGTATTTGAAAGGAACTACTACAAAGGCATTATGTTTCAAAGGATCTAATGTTGCTCTGAGTGGATTTGTTGACTTTGATCTAGCAGGTGATATTGATTCACAGAGGAGTACTACAAGGTATGTTTTTACTATAGGGGGAACTGCAGTCAGTTGGATTTCTAGGCTGCAAAAGGTTGTTGCACTTTCAACCATTGAAGCTGAGTATGTTGCTGTTATAGAAGCCAGCAAGGAGATGATTTGGTTACAATATTTTATGGAGGAATTGGGTCAGACATAGGAGGATCACCCATTGTATACTGATAGCCAGAGTGTCATTCATCTTGCGAAGAACTCTGCTTTTCATTCAAGGACAAAGCACATTCAGCTCAGGTACCACTTCATCCTGACTGTTTTGGAGGAGGGTCAGTTACGGCTTGAGAAGATTCACACAAGTGAGAATCCTGTCAATATGTTCACGAAGGCAGTTCCACAGGAGAAGCAGATTTCTTCATCAATTTCTGTTGGTCTTCTTGATTGATAATTGTGGAATTTATACCAGTCAAGTCCCAATGTTTTATCCAGCAGATGCTGCAAGTACAATGGTGTCATCTAGTATCAATCTCCAAGTGGGAGTTTGTTTGGTGTGGAGCCTGATCAGTCTCCAAGTGGGAGATTGTTGATATATGGTGACTGATCAACAAAGTATTGTACACTCGGCACGTATTCTATAAAAATGCATGTTATAAGCGGATGGGATGCTTAAGGCAGAGAGAGGTTTTATGTACTATTTTTGCTGGATAATAAGAAAGATTGGACGACTATGTATGGTGGATGTAACCCATTCTGGGTGAACCACGTTAAATCTCTTTGTCATCTATGTCCTATTTTATTCCTTTATCTTTTTGTATTTAGATCTGCATATAATTGTTAGTTCATATTTGCTTCGGATCTGCTTGAAACCCTAACAGATGTAATGATGGAGACATATGTATTATTTGTTTTTGTACGCCTTGATGGCAGGATGTTATTGATGTGAACCTTATGTATTCTTCACCCTATTATTTATTAGAGGGGTCTTGTAGTTGAGCAGGCCCAGAGATGTAGCCCATTAGGGGCGAACTCCGATATCAATTTGGTGTTGTGTGGTTTTTGTGTTCATCTGGTTCCTTTTTATTTTGGAATGTATGGATGACATTATGGCTCAAATGTATAATGTAGATTAGATGATATTAATTATAAATGCAGTAATATGGATCATGATGAACGTAGGCTTAGTGAAATGCGGTGTATTTATTATCTTATTTTGCAAACAAAGTATGTATGGAAATTAAATGTATGGCATATGTTTTAATTTAAGGTTGGATGTAATGCATAGTTAAATTGCAATCAATGAACTTAATCATGTTACCCATATTTTAACCTATCAAATGAATTTAGCCAATGAATTAATTGGATTAATTAGTGTGAGTTGAGTTAGTGATGAACCAAGTAATCACGTTGGGAAACCCTTTAGGTGTTAGTTAAGTCTTTCATTGTGTAATTTGAACTTAATGTTAACCCAATGTATCATTATACTATTGTAATTTTTTTTTAAAAAATATTTGCATTCTAATATTGTGTTTTAGTTTAATCTCTTCGGGGTTTCTTGGTGGGGCATTACAGTGTGTATTGTGTTATGAGTAGTTGTCTTGTGCTACCTTAAATCTTAAATAAGCTACATATCATTATTATCATCATATATATGTATTTAGGTCATCCTTGGAGTTATACTTGAGTATCCAAGCTGGCTTACGTGGAATTCAAGGCAAAGTATGGTATATATAGGAGGTATAAGTTAGATATTATCATCATGTTGATTATTGAATTGTTAGTAAATACTATTGGAGGTATCCCCCTCTAAATGGGTTAGGGGGTTGCCCCCTCTAAAATGGCATATTATTATCAAGTATTTATGACATATTTCCTACTATATTCTTCTTGTGCAAGTTATTTCATCACATACACATTGACCCAAAGTGACAATTTTCATATAATCATTGTTGGGAAATAACATAGACCTACATATTCAAGTGGGTAAACCTTATACCTGCACAATTAAGTCACAAGTCAAGCATATTTTCTCCATACACAAAAGATAAAGTAATTCATAATCATCCAATGGGGTACAATATCATGTCATCATATAATCATCTTATCTATAGTAACTTGACATCAATGCAAAACTATAAACAAGATACGAACAAAGATAGCAATGGATTGAAACACTATGATAATCCAGTCATAGAAGCATGACATATGAATCTCAAAATAAACAACATAATATGAATATAATTCATGGCATTTGTGCATAAGGCCCTTAAACATTCAATGAATAAATAACTCACAACAACATCTACTAATTAGAAATGGTGGAGATAAAACACCAATAAACACTCAAATCAGTATACATGAGCATGAGGCCTCTACTCTCTATTTGATGCAAGATTAGGAGCTTGTAAAAGATGGTGACAAGAAAGGGAAGTGTAAGAAAATGCTCAACTTCCTCAGTAAAGATTAGAGTCAACTCTTTGGCTACTCCTCCGATGTTTGATTTTTAGTGTTTTTTGTTATGCTCGTTTATGGTCTATTTTCTATACTCTTAAGTCTATTTTTAATATTAAGATAGTTTTTAAGACTCTTTTATGTTGTTAATGTATTGTTAATGGCACGATGGATTGGTTGCCTCCAAGTTATTTTTTCCGAGTTATTTTTTTATAGAGCCAACAACCTTTTTATGTTGCTTTAAATATCAAAAACATACACAAGCATGATCTATGAATCTTATAATACATGGTAAAAAATATAATGCCTAATAGGCATCCCAAGGCATACAACAATATGGGAGTCATAGTTTCTATGGATTTTTTAGTATTTTTTCCCTATCAATAGACATGGACATAAATATTTATTTATTCTCATTGATAGGTTAAAATAAATGTATATTATAATTGCTTGTAAAAGGACTTGTACATAAAGAACTTACAATATTATTTTAATAATAAATTGGTGCACTTTAGGCTTTCTAGTTTCATACTTTTAGATGGTGAAACATGGTTTGTTGGCAGGTTTTCATATACATAATGAAGCATGATAGATGCAAAGCTAAGGAAAATTACAACCTTTCACCAACAAATAAATGGTCAGACAAAATTTGTTAATAGGGCCTTAGTGTAGTTCATTTGAGGATATAATAGGAGGTATCCCAAGGTGCAATGAGTCACGTACTTACATTCAACAACCTTGTAGCAATGATTTGCATTCTTCTATTAATAAGTCACCATTGAAGGCATTCTTGGGATATATGCCTTCTAGTCCACTTGGTGTAGCATTTTAAAAATGAGATGAATAAATAGGGCAAGATAATGAGATGAATAAATAGGGCAAGATAATGAGATGATAATAATTAATTTTCTTATTAAATATTCAAATTCAACTCAAGATTAAGGAATAATTAGAAATAGCATAACAAACATATAATAGAAGGCATGATTAAGTTAAGAAGGAGCACAAAATTAAGGCAAAGACAAAGTGTTATTTTTGGTGGGAAAGGAAAGAGTACAAGGACAAGAAAAAGAAATTAAGCCATTGAGGCATTGGACCCTTCATTATTTTTTAACTAACTAATCCCCCTCCTTTCATGAAGATGCACCTAATTATTAATTATAAGTAAGTGCAACTTTATCTCATGCTACATGAAGTAGAAGAATGGGTACTACTCTCCTTAGAAGATTTGGGTTTGCATGGAAGAACCATACTCACATAAGGTACAATGCTACAAATAAGGACAAGGGAAACTAGAAACAAAATTCAAAAAATATAGAAAGTCGTACTCAAAGATCAAAAGATCAACCAAGAAAAAAAAAATTCTGAAGAGAAGTAGGAGAATTATTCCCCAACTATTATCTCGTTAAGAGTTTTTGGGACCAAGAAGGATGGTCTGATCTAAAAAAGATTTGGAAAATATGTATATGTACAAAAACTTGAACAAGACACTAATTTTAGATGAGAAGGGGGAATATAATAGAAAATTTAGAGTAGAATGTGAGTGGATAACACCTCAATCATAATAAAGACCTAGTTGGGATTGCAATCATGGTAGCATCCATGATAATTGCATACTTAGAAATCAGAATGTGAATTGTATAGTCATCATTTGATCTTTTGTGCATGCGAGAAATCTTTTGCAACCCAAAAGAACTCTCTTGTCATATAAAACTATAAATAGGAAGTTTAAGATGCTTGTAAAATGTGTTCAAAATCGAAGAATGGGAGGAATATCGTAAGATTTAGTTGTTCATGCCAAAAAGAAGATAGAAAAAGTAGTGAATAGAAAATACAATCCCACTTAGTATATTTGAGCTTCTTAAAGTAATAAACCAAGGTAGCAATATCATTGCAATTATCGCAAGTATGGGTTTTCCTCCATAGTGAGGGTTTCTAGAATAAAAATCTAAATTATTTGAGCTTTATTACATGATTTATTTCTAGATTTCTACACAAAATTATCATCTCTAAAGCCAACTTCATTTGTAAAAGTAATTATCAAGTACATATAATAGTTTTATGATACCTAATTTGTAGATTTGTGAAATTTTATGAATCATTCATTATTAGAGAGAAATGAATTGAGACTCCATCGAATATAGAATATGACAAATCTGTCACTTTGTTTACTATTCCCATATACCTTTCTACAATACACAAATAGGCAATCAATGTTTGGGCCTTACTACCTCCACTATAAAGAGGTCATAAATTTCTATTCACTCTTCAAGATTTATAGATAACTCTTACATTTGCATAGTTAATAACCTTTCTAATCCCATTTAAAATGAGAATAAACATATGTCCAATATCATTAATAAAAATTCTTTTAAATAATATATAATTTTAAAATACTTATCTAATAATTATCTATAAAATTTTATAGATCATTCATTATTATTAGAAAGAAATGAATTAAGATTCCGTCTAATATAGAATATAACAAATCCATCGCTTTGTTTACTGTTTTCATATACCCTTCTACGATACACAAATGCATAGTCAATGTTTGGATCTTACTACCCCTACTATAAAAAAGGTCATAAATTTCTATTCACTTTTCAAGATCTATCGATAACTATTAGATAACTCTTACACATTCTAATCTCATTTAAAATAAGAATAAACATATGTCTAATATCATTAATAAAAATTCTTTTAAAGAATATATAAATTTAAAAAATGCTTACATAAAATAGTTTCTATTTTTGTGTCCCTAGTTCAAGTCTCATCCAACTGCGTGAAACACTAAAAAAATAAAATGAAACATTGCGTTTACAAGATAATTATTTGTCATTGAGATTGTGAACTAACTACACAATACATCAACCCGTCTATTCCAAGAAGAAAACCCTAATAAGAAAGATGTAATTTGAAAGTTTCAAAAAGGGTTTCAATTATAACTAACATCGTAATACGTGCACATCCATTTCATCCCCAGCAATAATTGAACTGACACCTGTCAATAAAAAACGATTTCCTTGGGAAGCCGTTAGATATGCAATATGTTAATATCGAGAACTTTAAAATATATTTTTAAATATAAAAATTGGAATATTATATTTAAACATTATCTTTTGGAAATTATAATCAATTCCCCTACCTTGAACACTGATTTGATTCAAAGGGTCTTTGAATAAAGTTTTCAAATTTGACCACTTCATTGTTTGACTAAGAAAGATTCTATATTTATTTAGTATTTTATGTTCATCCATCCATCCCTTCTACACTTTCCAAAAGATATTATAAAAATGGGAATACTTCTATATATATGTTTATAGTTGAAAGGGTAAATAAATGGGACTATAGAGTGGGAGAGATAGTTTTGTTAGGATTCTTATGTTACTTGATTTGTATGTTTCTATTTGTTTCATTCTATTGGCCTTGTTACTCTAGCCTCATGTTATTTGTTTCTTTGTATCTATTCTCATATTATTTGTTTGTCTTTTAGTGTTGTATAGTTGTTTGGAGTAGACAATTTTGGTAATTATTCAAAGTTTTTTTTTAGTTTCTTTTGTTTTTGGATAGCTTTTTTTGTTTTTAATGATTATCAATCAAAGTGGTTTTAGAATTAATGTTAGGGTCATTAGTTTGGATGCTAAGGAAAATGGTTTTAAAATGGTCTTGTAACTTCATTTTGAAGGTGGTCAATAAGGTAATCGTTTTGTTCTTTATGTTTATGATTTTGAGAATTTTTGCAAATAGCTTAAAAAGTATATCCTTGTCAAGTACTTCATGGGTAGAATCGCCTCTAAAGGTATACACAAGAGCTAGGTAAACTCTCTGTGTGTCCCTCATAAGATCTATGTAGAGGCCACTCAAAATCTTCCTAAGGGCTTTTTGATCTTTTATTTTGCTAAAGTCAATTTTGCTTAGGCCATTTTTTAGCATGGCTCTTGCTACATTCAGTCTTGCTTATTTTTTCCCAATGGACTTGAGATTGTCATTTCTAAGGAACACTTCCTTTGAGTCTTAGTTTGTGTTGGATTCTTTGGTCTTCCATTACCATTCTATCCCTTCATGTCCTTTTAGAGTTCGGGCCTTGGGCTTTTATTATTTCATTCTAGAACAAGAGATCCTTGATGCCTTATTGTTTCTTATTGTGTTCTTTGGTTTGTCATTGAATGGACATCAGGGGTAACATTTTACCTTTACACAAATGGAGCATGGGAGCCTTGACGGTCGATCCAAAATCCCTTATCCTATTTTCTCTTTTGGGATCAAATGTTGGGGATACTAGATTCACTTTGTGAAAATTGAACATGGGGTCCTAACTCCCCGAACCTCAATGTGTTAGGTCCTACCTACCTATGACATGTGATCCCTGAGTTGAGTACATTGCATTAATGATGGTTGGTGGATGGATGACGCATACATCCTTCTACCTATAAAACCCCCTTTTTGGTACAACTTAAGATCATTTTAAACACAACCAAATGCATTCTGAGAGACCTGCACCTAGAGAATTTAACAAAAAACTCATGCCTTAATAATGTTTGAACTTGGATTTTGGTGTTCTAGAGTAAAGGAGATGCAAATCGACTATATTTTCAATGTTCAAGGTTGGATTTCCCCAGTTATAAGTAGGCTTTTCTCTCTCTACCTCTCTCATTTTCTATTTTTTTGTCATTTTTATATTTGTATTGGCTTTAGTTGGGTAATTTTTGATGTTTTGGTTTACTTCACTCCCTTAGGTTCCACTTTTACTTGCTTCATATCGATACCTTAGGTTTGAACCCTATCCTTCCTTGAGATCAAGCTGATGGTTATTAGGGTACCTTTGATTTTACCTAACTATCACTTTAACCTCCAATGTACCCCACATTTTGGCATGAGATTTAGCCTTAGGTTTTCCTAGACCCTAAATTTTAAATCAAGACACAAAGGCCCAAATAAAAAACTCCTTTAAAGGCCATATTAGGGTTTAAAACAATAAATTTTGAAAAACGTGACCACCCAAAGCAATAAACCTTGGAGTTAAGGATCAATTTTTTTACAAATTCTAAGTCTTTTTTAAATAATCAACCTAAGGAACCTTGACCCCTGATCTTTGATCAAACAATGAAGAGCTTTCAAAAAAATAATTTGTGTAGACTTAGGGCGTCGAATGTGCTTTTTAGCTTTAAACATTAAGTATGGAAAAATAAATAATGAAGCCTCGATCCTTGATTTGTGATAAGGGGTTCAATAAAAAAGTTTCATCAAATATTGGTCTTTGGAGATAATCTTTGCATTTTATCAAATTTTTGAAGATATCCAAGATCCTTGATAGAGGGACTCAACCCAAAAATTTCATTGAGCATCAACCATCAAACATGTGCTTTACATTTTATGCTAAGTTTAGGGAAATTTATCATTGGGATCCCCAGTCCCGACCCCTGATAACTCTTTCAAAGGATTTTCATGCAAATTGACCATAAGGTATCAGACATGTCAACTTCACATTTCTAAATGCATACAAAACCTTCCAACCCCGATCTTGGGACAATAAAACATAAATCTTTCATAATCCTATCACACTTTAGACATCGAGGATGTAGTATCCTTACTGTAGCATCATAAATTGTACACCTTTATTAGTCTATCCAAATTCACACTATCCTAGCACTCATTTTAGTACTTTCCATTCCTCTATGCATTATAGGACTTTTATTGTAATTAATTAATATTTAATTCAATATTATGAGTCTTATTCCACTTTATTACATCATCACACTATTATTTTGGCCCTTAAATCTAGGTGTGCCTTTTATATTTTAATCCCGATTATCCTTATTCCCACCCCAATTTCAACTTCCAAAACATATTTTGCATATTATACATCATTTTTTGAGCCACCGAGCTAGAATTTGCATTAGAACCCTATTATCTTGCATCCCTAAAATTCTAGGATAAAGTTGTCAAGACCAGGATGGTCACACCCCCTTGGTCTTGTGCTTTTTGCCTCAAATTTTGGGAGGATAATTGGGCGGTCCTACCCTATTCAAATCTCTAGCTCCATGCAAAAATATACTAAACCTAAGTTGGCCTAAAGTAATTTTAATTGTGAAATCACTATATAAGGTATCCTTCTCAATCCATTTTCAACATCTCATTTCATGCTAACATTATCTTCCAATTCAAGAGCAGTTCTTCTTCCTCAAGAGCAAATCTAATTCAAGGAGAAACAAACACATCAAAGAATCTTCATGCTATGTTTAATTATGATTTAATGGTAATTTTTATGTGATTTATCATATTATTGCATCAACACATGGAGGACTTATCCTAAGAACATCGCATCACTTATTGATGGTATAATCATCTAGATTCAAGAATTTCAATTTCAGATCTAGCCTTACCCTCAAACGGAAATCTAATCCAATTCAAAATTCAAGTTCAATTTCTATTTCAATTAGGGTTATTTCCAAACTTGGGGTTTGACCTAGGAAAACCTCTATGCACAACACCCTCTCTTTCCTCTTGTGTGTATCTACAGGTACCCAGTGGAGCCAAGGAGCCTAGAACAACATTAGGAAATTGGTATAGGCCTATTCCCAAAATTTGGACCTAATTTTCATAGACCAGGGGAGGTAGGGTGCCCCTACCCAAGACAAGGGTAGTTGGAGTGTCCTTGTCCTTAGTGTTTTTCACCAAATTTGACTAGCAGATTCTAGGTAGTCTCAAGGTGCATATTTCTAGATAGTAACATACTCTGAAGACCAAGGTGCTCTGAGCATCCTAGTTCCACAAATTCAGATCTGGATTGCAGATACAAGTGCACAATCAAATTTCTTATCCATTTTTGTGTCTTTTGCAAAATCTCTATTTGTTTATCACTCAATTACAACATTCTAAGTTTTTTATTTACTTCATAATTTAGTCATAGTTTCACATTGCTTCAACATATCTTCATAGTTCATTCACTTTCCAAAGTAGCAAAAGCAATAGAAACCCTAGAAGTGTAATTTGAATCTCTTCTACAAGAGTTAGTCAAATACAATCACTCCTTTAGGTGATTTAATATTCCAATGTTGGTGTGAAAGTGGATCTTGGTCTTAGGCCTACCTGATTCCATTTTCGTACCATACATTTTGGTGAACCCGACATATCTTACACTTGCATGTTTTTTGCTTTTCATTTGTTTGGTATGCATTTAGGATTTGTTTTTGGAAAGATCTCCCATGCACTTAAATCGTACTTCAAAAATGTTTCAAGCATGTTTCTCTTTTCTATATTTTTTATTCACTTGATTAAAGATTTTGAAAAAGGCCTTATGTTTCACATTTACTATCTTAAGAGCCCTAATGCATATCTTATGTGTAACTTTTACGATCTCAAAAGTCTTGTCAAATGTTTTGAAATTGGTAACATATGGCCTAAGGTGTGCTTTGTAACTTGTGACACGTACTTTAGTAGATGTTTCATGTTACACTTGTGATGATCCCTCCCCCCAATCTTCTCCACAATGAGGACATTTTGGTGAAAGAAGAGATTATTAACACTTTTATCCACAATCTCCCTCTCAAGGAGGAAGATTTGAAGGATTATTTTGATTCTTCTCCTAAAAATTCATTCCCTTGTGAAGATAACTAGGTGAAAGAGAATGATATCATACCTACTTCTCCTAGTGATGCATTACCTTCCATTCAAATTAATGACTTCCCTTCTAAAAATGAAGCATTGATGAGTTATTTTTGTCCTTCACTCAAAATTTGTACTACTCATGAAGATACTTTGGTGTAAGATAATGATGCCATTAGTAATAATTATAATGCTTTATCTCCTAAAGATGAACCTTTACAAAATAAAGAGCCTAATTTACCTTATTTCAATACAATCCATGCTTCCAATCATTAAAATAAACATGATAACCCTACGCCAAAAAGATCTCTTGGATTTTTCTTAAAAGTTGAAAAATACATATGTCACAATGATGGCATGGAAAGGAAACTAGTACAAAAATATGTGTAGCTAGGAAACGTGGAAATCATCAAAGCAAATCAATATTAGTCTAGCTCAATCACGAAAGCTTAAATGCAATGATAACAATCCTAAAAACACTCAATAAAGACATGAAAACAAGACATCAATTCAAACGCAAACCATTGCAAACTTGAATGTCTCCTTCATGTGGCTCCATTTTCCTTCTTTCTCCTTCAAATAGCTTTATTTGTGGATCTCACCTACTAGTGCATAAGCATGATATGAAAGCAAGTAGACAAGATAGTAGCGCAAGAATACTAGAAGCGTGATTGATTCGACCAGGGACTTTGATTGAAGAAATCCATCCAATTTATAGACAAATTGGAGAAAAGATCAGATTAGCATGAAAGTGATTCGAATGGAAATTCAAATCAGGAATAGCAAAATTATGACAAGTGTATGACAAATTGCTATGCCAGGATTCATGACAATTTATGACAAATTGCTATGCAAGAATTTATGACAAGATTTTGAAATAGAAATAGACATTTAGGAATTTAGGAGAAATTAGAAAATTAAGTTGGAAATAATGACTTGGAAATTAGGAAATTGATGCAAATTAGGTAAATTAATTAATAATTTTTCATTCATTAATTAATTTACAAAAATAGGAGGAATTAATTAGCCAATTAAATAGACATTTAATTGTGACAAGAAGACTTAGGATAAATAAATAAATCATTTATCCTAAAGAGAAAATGGAGAGAAAATGACAAACAAGGTTAAATGAATAAATCATGAAACCCTAGAAGATAAATTAGAAATGCAAGGATGACAATTAGGTCTTGATGTAAGATTGATTTGATCATGATTCTGACTTGATAAAAGACCAATGTTGATAAGTGATTTGATTGACAAATGCACCAATTGACAAGGAACAATGACTAATTGATCCAAATTGACATGATTGAGAAGGACAATGATCAATGTCGACCGCAAAATGACAAAAATGACAACGATTGATGAAAAAATAGATTGCAAAACGACAAGATTGGAAATGACCACGATCGATGACAAATCGATCGCAAGATGACAAGATTGTAAACAACAACAATCGATGACAAATCGATCGCAAAACGACAAGATTGATAAGAGGATAACGATCGATGACAAATCAATCGCAAAACGACAAGATTGATAAGAGGACAAAACCCTAATAAGGATTGACGATGTCCAAAATGATAACAAATGAGCACGCACATTGATGCGACAGGATAAGATTGACCAAAATCATGACTGAAGATTGTTGTCGACAAGACCTAATTCGAAAGTGAGATAAATGAAGAATGCAGAAGAAGGACTCGATGTTCGCAAATGATAAAGACCAAGTACGCAACATAAGAGAAATGTTAATGCGACACAAAAACCCTAAAATAAGGCAATGCACCAATGTTAAAGTATGACTCCGCAAGCGTTGACCATTTTTAAATGTCTACAATATGGTTATGAAATGCATCACATATATAAAACTAGAATCAACAAGGAAAATTCCAATGCGCTCTCATTTCTCTTCCTTCCTTCCTTCCCTCATCCTAAGAAAAATATTGAGAAGGAACCTAATCTTGTTGAGAAAATTCATGGTATCTTAGCTAAGATTTCTCTTTGGGACTCGATTCAAACTTCACCTTCATACCATAAGTCAATCCAAGGAGCCTTACAAAAGATAGTTTCCTTCCCTTCTTCTAAACCAAATGATATTACATTCTGATAAGATGAATTTCCTTCTATAGATGTTAAAAATAGAGATGATTCCCTTATGATTACTCTTCACATGTATGAACAAAACATAAGAGGTACTTTAATTGATAATGGGCAAACACTGAATATTTGTCATGTTGACTTATTAGAAAAGATAAGTATGGATTATTGTTTTATTTATTCTAATCCTCTTTGTGTTCATGGCTTTGATAATGTTCCTAGAGAGTCACTTGGTATAGTCATGTTACCTATCAAAGTAGGACCTATGACTTTACCTACTCCTATTCATGTCATGCCCAACAATCTTAGTTATATCCTTCTTCTATGTAAAATGTGGATTCATGCTATGAAATAAGTCCCTTCTACTCTTCATCGCATAATCAAATTCATATATAAAAATCAACTTCACACAATAGAGGTCAATCCTAATCCTCATTAATTTCTTCAAGATGAAGTGGGATGCATATCATCCTTTAACAATATGATTCCTTCAACAACACAGTCTCATATTAATGATTCTTTAGAAAATAATTTGGGTACATTATCCTTTACACCTTCCTTTAATGGATATAAAGTCCCCCAATACAAGTACAAATCCTTGAGGGATCATTTTGTGTCATTTATCTAAGCTCCTTATAAATCAATTCCCACCTCTCCTTCCAGCACATGTCTTGATAATAATGGGAGTTCTTTAGACTTTGAAACTGAGAATTAACCCTCTCCTCTAGACATCTCAACATCTATATTTGATCCTAAACATGGATTCAATGGACATTATTTAGGATGTGTACAAAAAAGTTTTGACAATCATGATAAATCTACATCACACTTTTCCAAAGAAGGTTTTGGTTTCCAACCTTCTCCTTTGTTGACATCCCCTCCCCCATTGTCTAATGCATCTTCGTAAAACTTCTCATCACAACAAGAGAGTATTTGTATGAGATTCGTAAAGCCAAATTGATTACTCTCCCTTTGGAAAATCAAAGAAAGAATCATAAGAAAAATCAACACAATCATAGCATGATGAGTTGACTATCATAGCCAAATTTGCTAGACCTTTCAACTCTCTTTTTCCATGGATCACTTAGCATAACACAATTTTCTAGTCCATAGAGTCCATGTTTCTTCCTCTCTCCCCCATGAACCCATAACATAACAATCTTTTATAGCATTGGATCACGGTCTTTTTTCCTTTCAATTGGTGTGAATCCTTTTTCTTTCTATAAGTTCACTTGTGCTCTTCCAATAACATGTCAAGAATGATATTAGCAATTAAGATAATTTGATTATCAATGTCTCTTCAACTATTTGAGTTGGGACATTGTGTTTTAGTACCAACGTTGTTTTCTTTGTGAAGGTTACTTGCATGGACTGATAGGATCCTATGCTTGGGGCTTGATCACCCCTCAAATTTAGAGTTCTCCTATCCCTAGCTTGTGTTGCTCATAGATGTTACATCTCTTCGATTCTACTTTACTGAGAGTATGATTGTAATATCATACTCTACCAAAGTGGGGGATAAATGTAGCATCCTAAATTGTACACCTTTATTAGTGTGTCCAATTTCACACTCTTTAGCACTAATTTTAATAATAGTACCTTTATTGTAATTAATTGATATTTAATTCTATATTATGAGTCTTATTATACTTTATTACATCATCACACTATTATTTGGGTCCTTAAATCTAGGTGTGTTTTATCTTTTTATCCTAATTTATCTTTAACCTACCCCAATTTCAACTTCCAAAAAATATTACACATATCTATACATCATGTTTTGAGCCACCAATCTAAAATTTTCATTAGAACCTTGTTATCTTGCATCCCTAAAAATTCAGGATAAAGTTGTCGGGAACAACACGGTCACAACCCCTTGGTCTTGCACTTTTTGCCTCAGATTTTGGGACGATAATTAGGCGATCCAATCATATTCAAATCTAGCTCTATGAAAAATGTACTAAATATAAGTCAACCTAAAGGTAATTTTAATTGTGAAATCCCTATATAAGGCATCCTTCTCAATTCATTTTCAACATCTCATTTCATGCTAACATTATCATCTGATTCAAGAGAAATTCTTCTTCCTCGAGAGTAGATTTGATTCAAGGAGTAGAAAACTACATCAAGGAATCTTCATGTTATGTTTTAATTATAATTTCATTATGGGTTTCATTTGATTTATCATGTTATTGCATCAACACATGGAGGAATTATCCTAAGAGAATTGCATCACCTATTGAAGGTATAATCATCTACATTTAAGAATTTCAATTTTAGATCTAGCCTTGCCTCAAAAGGAAATATTTTCAATTTCACTTCAAGTTCAATTTCTTTTTCAACCAAGGTTAATTCTAAACCCAATGTTTGACCTAGTGAAACCCCTATCCATAACACCCTTTATTTCCTCTTGTATACAACTATAGGTACCTAGTGGAGCTAGGGAGCCCAGAATAACATCAGAAAGCTAGTATAGGCTTGCTCTCAAAATTTTGACCTAATTTCCTGGGACCAGTGCAATTGGGGTGCCCTTGTTCAAGACCGTGAAAGTTAGAACACTCATTTCCTCAATTGTTTTCACTAAATTTGACAAGAAGATTCTAGGTAGTCTCAGGGTGAATTTTTCAATACAATAACTTATATTCAAAAGAATAGGGTTCTTTGGGCATCCTAGTCCCATAGATTCTTCTTTGAATTGCAGATACAGGTATGCAATCAAATTTCCTATCCATTTTTGTGTCTTTTGTGGAATCTCAGTTTGTTTATCAATCAATTGCAACATTCTAAGTTCTTATTTACTTCATACTTTAGTCATAGTTTCACATTGCTTCAACATATCTTCATAATTCATTCACTTTCCAAATCAGAAAAAGGAATAGAAAGCCTAGAAGTGTCATTTGACTCTCTTCTACAAGAGTTAGTCAAATACAGCCACTCCTTTAGGTGATTTTATATTCCAATGTTGGTGTGAAAGTGGATCGTGGTCTTAGTCCTATCCGATTCCATTTTCATATCATACACTTAGTAACAAAAAACTTAGAAATAGTTAAACATGAGATCCCTAATCTCCAATCCTTGATAATGACTTTTTTGATTGGTTTTTTAGAACTTTCCAAGATTGTGCTATTATAATAATGATTTTTTTCTTCTAACATTTATCAATGTTGCTTAATGATATAATCTTGACTAACTCATTATGATTTAAATACATCTATCTTTTATCTTAGCACAACTAGTTGGACATGCAAAAGAAATAATGTTAGAAGAGAAGGAGATCATGAAGATCTAATCCAAAGGCTTTAACCCACCATCCAAGTTGGTCTCTCCAAATGAGGAGGTGACCAACATAAACCTAGGACACATTGACATGAAAGAGTTCTTGAAGAGAATAAGAGATGAGAACAATAAGACTCCTTAGGTGACAACCTTGAACAAGTCTAGGTTAGTGCAATCAGATCCCAATATCTTTACATTCTCCTAACTTGGTGCTTGCCTGTGTCAAGCATTATAAGATTGAGCAAAGAATAATCTTTGGACCTTAAAGGGAACTATTGTTGGACATTACATTGGATATGGTTGAGAATGCATTTGTTATACCTCTTCACAATGAGCATGCAATAATGGATATTAATATTTTTAATGAATATTAAACAAAATATTCATATGTTGTAGAGTACATTAATCACCACTTTCTCAATAAACCTGGAAAAGTGACTATCAAATTGGACAAGGTAATTTGTAGAAGTATATGTTGCATGAATATGCTAAGGACAAAATAACATTGTTAAGAAGGATTGCAAACTTGTTAAGTGAAAAATACTTCTCATCCAGGAAAGATCATATTAACTAGGGAACCATCATTAGTGATCTATCCTACATAAGAAGCTAGTTTCAATGAAGGATGAACCCAAGATTCACATTACTTCTTACCTAGTATATATCCTTGATACCCTAGCTAAATTCTTGGGGCTATATAGAATGGGTTCCCCAAGGGATCCAAAAATGAAAATTTACAAGAATTATCCCCAATCAACATTAGGAAGGAGAAAAAAAAACTATTGCTTGGTACATAATGGGTTTACCTTTTCTATCATTAGGATATTAGAAAATTATTTTTCCAAGAGATTCTTTGTGGATAAAATAGAAAAAATAAACAATTTTGTAAATTACTATATCCATCGCAAGACTTCCACCTAAATCAAGGTTGCAGGATGCAACAAGGCTCCATTGAAACTACCAAGGTACCCATGTGATAGGATATTCCTATTATAACTTTGTAGGTAGATAGGGGAGACACACAATTAATGTTTAATAAATATAATTAATGTTTTACCTTCCCCATCAAGAATAATGCTTATGCATGTCTGGATATGAAGAGTGCAAAGACTACAGAGAACAAAATGACCAACCACACCATGAATGCTTTTCTGATAACAAGGGATATGATTGATACAATAAAAAACATAAGCCATATTATTGGGCCACTCTACAAACATAAATTTGAGATTGAATATTATTAGGTTGATTACATTGATGAATTTAACATTAAAATAAGAAACTTTAGTAGAATGGACCTAAACTTTTCCAATATTATTGCAGGGATCACAATTCCCAATGTTCTCAAAAAAAAAGGGAAGAGATTGTACCCTTCCTATAACACTACTAAAATATTCAACATCCCCATATTCAATTAGATCCTTCAATAATTGAAGTGAATGACATGGACAATAGGGATAAGAAAGTGGTCCAAAGGACCAAGGAATGGATCAAAGCTCAATATGCTATGTTGGTCTTTCTTGAAGTTAAAGAGAGGTCTCCAAAGAAAAGAGAAGAAACTTCTAAGGCTAGAGGGTCATGTTTCTCTCAAGAACTTGTTAAATCTAAAAAGAATCCATGGCATGCAAGGGCTACAACTACAAAACCTCTAGCCAAAGAAGTGGTGATTTCAAAGGCTAGCAGATCATGAAAGCCTACTACTACAAAAAGAAAACAAGATTTTAGTACTATGATAGTTGAAGAGTTGGTGTCATGTAAGGCCAAGGATAAAGGGAAGAAAATTTCCAAAAATCCTCAAACCTACAAGAGAGTCATGGTAGTAAAGAGACAAGTCCTCTTATAATCATTAGAAGAGGAAGAAGAAGAGGAGGAAGAGATTGATAACTCAATGATTAACCACTAGTACCAAAACGGTACTAAGAGGGGGGGGTGAATCAGTACAGGAAGAAACACAATCCAAAACCGGTTTGACAGCAAATACTCCAAATGACTGGCAAACAGGGATTCTGGTTAAAACAGAGTGCAACCAGTAACATCCAGTACAACTCAAACAGTCATAAACCGGTCACTCACTAAGCTTTCCTTTTAGCTCAATACTATAGTACCATTACGCTCTCATGCATGAACAGGTAAACTAACATCAGATCTTCATAGCAGTGAGTTCAATATGTTTTATAGATAGGCATAAAACATAGAATTATCATATGCTCAACAGGTAAAAATAAAGCATCACAAGATAAAAGCATTACACATGACACACATATTTTTCACGTGGAAACCCAACTGGGAAAAACCACGGTGGGGATGAATACCCACAAGTTGCTTTTGAACTCTTTTGAAGTCCGCTCTGTTGGGAGCCTTGTCCGGTTAAAGACATTACAATAGGTTCTGCTAGGAACCGATCCTATTAGGGATCACCCGGTTAAGGGATGGCTATAATACTCGGATAAGGGTTAAACCCGGTTAGGGTTACCTTGTTAGAGGATTTCAAGAACTCAATAGCTAAAGGATCTCCAGAGCTTTATAGCTTCTCAAAACTCATTAACCTCGAGTTACCCTGTTAAGGGATTTGAATCAAGCTAGTTAAGACTACCCTGGTAAGGGATTTTGCATCAAGCCCAGTTAAGGCTACCCTGTTAAGGGATTTCACAATTGTTGAAGTGGTTAAAGATCAACAAGAATTACAATGATATGATAATAGCACTCAATGCTAATGCAGATCCATTTTGGCTCCTCTTCTCCTTCTGCACATTCACTTTGCAGGTATCTCTTCTCTCCTTTGGTCTGGCAAGAATCACGTATCACTTCCCTTGGATATAAACTCACAAATTTTGCCAACAACCTTAGAAAGAATCACAACATCAACCTTATAGGAAACAGACAGGCCGATAGCAAAAGCCCTAAACCCTAAACCTGTTAGGTTAAGCAATTCAAGTGGTTCAATCCTGACTGTTGAATCATACTGCATTAAATGCAACAATCTTGAATCGATCTCAAGACATTCTCCATCGCCCATTTTCCACCGATTCCATGGCGGCTGATAACCCATCACGTGTTATCACTGTTTGACAGACTTCACACATTCCTGAGGTAGATAGGAATAGTCTTCTTCATGCAAGACCCTTCACGCGCACAGAGCTTACATGGCAACATGATTTGTTCTCTATTATACTGCTATCTCATCACACAAAGATCATTGATTGAGTCACACAGGCTTGAGGTACTCCAACCAAAAATCCTGAAGTGGAAACTACCTACCAACCGGTAGTAACACAATGCTTCCATGTGCCAGTTCCCATAACTGCATGTCAGTTCATCTTGAACAAATATGCTGCTTCACTTTGGCATATAAATTGGTTCATACACATGCCGGTTCCTCTCTCTTTTCACCTATCACATGTGCCGGTTCACATCATGTCACATATTGACATCAATGACAACATACAATATCATTATGTCTTCATGTTGGTTCACATACTGCCAACAATCTCCCCCTTTGGCATTGATGGCAATATACAAAGATATCTTCTCTGCTTCACATCTTCTCCCCCATTTGTTGTAGATATCTTTTCACTTCACTCCTTCTCCCCCTTTGACAACAATACCAAAGTGGAGGCACAAGCATCTATGTTCCATTATGCTACTCCCCCTGAGGAGTAGCGTCCTTCAACACATCAATCAACAAAAATTTGACTTTGCAATACTTTACTGATGTGGAACAATTACTTTTATTTCACCTCTTGAAGGGGCAATACCCCTAATTCACCTCTTAAGTGCACAAATGTAGTCTTTGGGAGAGGCTTGGTGAATATGTCTACTAACTGCTCCTTACTGGAAACATGTTCCAGTGCAATCTCCTTATTCTGAACCTTTTCCCTCAAGAAATGATACATAAGTTCAAAATGCTTGGTTCTAGAATGTAAAACCGGATTCTTTGATATATTGATAACACTTGTGTTATCACAGAATATACTTACCGGTTCAGATATAGGAATCTTGAAGCCTTCCAGTACATGCTTCATCCAAATTGTCTAAGTGCAGTTCATGAAAGCTGCAACATACTCCACTTCTGCTGTAGACTGAGAGATACAAGTCTACTTTTTACTCATCCATGAGACCAGTCTACCACCAAGAAAGAATGCACCACTAGTTATGCTTTTCCGGTCATCCACATTACCTACCCAATCAACATTTGTGAACACTTTCAAATTGAAATCATTGTTGTATGGGTACCACAATCCATAGTCAACTGTTCCCTTCAGATACCTAAGAATCTGCTTGACTACAATCAAGTGGGATTCTCTGGGACTCTTCTGGAACCTTGCAGTAATGCCAACTGCATGTACAATATCCGGGCTGCTATGCACTACATAATGCAACTTACCAATCATTGATCGGTATTCCTTCTCATCAACCACTGCAGAATCATCCTCTTTTGTCAATTTGCAACCGGTCACCATCGGTGTACCAACCGGTTTGCTATCTTCCATGCCAAAGGTCTTCAATACCTCTTTGACATATTTGGACTGAGTGATAAAGATTCCATCTTTCATCTGCTGGATCTACAGTCCAATGAAGAACTTAATCTCCCCTATGAGTGACATCTCAAACTCTTTCTTCATCTCATCAGCAAACTCATGACTCATCTTGTCATCTCCTCCAAAGATAATGTCATCAACAAAAACCTCACAGATCAGGATCTAATCTCCTTCAGACTTCAGGTAGATATTGCTATCTTCACTTGTTCTCTCAAATCCAATCTTCACAAGATGGGAATGTAGGCACTCATACCATGCCCTAGGTGCTTGCTTTAGACCATATAAGGCTTTATGTAGCCTGCACACCATATCACTATCTTCAGATAGGGAAAACCCATCTGGTTGCTCTATATATACCTCCTCTTCAAGTACACCATTTAGGAATGCAGATTTTACATCCATTTGATATACTTTTAACCTTTTAAAAGCTGCATATGCAAGAAGCATACGAACTCCTTCCAATCTGGCTATAGGAGCAAAGGTTTCTCCATAGTCTTCTCCTTCTTCTTGAGCATATCCTTTGCACACCAATCTGGCTTTATTCCTAATCACTATGCCATCCTCATTCAACTTGTTTCTGAACACCCATTTGGTGCCAATGACATTTTTATGCTCTGGTCTAGGTACCAAGGACCATGTACCATTTTTCTCTATCTAGTCAAGTTCCTCTTCCATTGCCTTGATCCAGTCTTCATCTTTATGGGCCTCTTTGAATGATTTAGGCTCAAATTCAGAGATTATACATGAGTTTTGTCTAATCTTTCTTCTTGTAAGGATTCCTGCATCCTTATCACCTATGATCTGCTTAGGATCATGATTCAACTTGACATACCGAGGAATGGTCTTAACTGGTTCTTCTTTCTTTTCCTCTTCATCCTCATCTTCATCAATATCAACGTTCCTCGGTTTAGGGACACTGTTACTGGTACTTGGTTGACTAACAACCGGTTCCTAGAAGGTTGCAACTGGTCCATTTACAGCTTGCTCACTGTCCGTTTCCTTAGTTTTCTCAGAGGATTCATCAACTCTTACATTGATACTTTCCATAATTCTCTAAGTCCTATTGTTGTAGCACTTGAAAGCTTTACTCTTGGTGGAATATCCTAGAAATATTCCCTCATCACATTTAGCTTCAAATTTGCCCTGATGTTCACTCCTCTTGATGTAACATTTGCTACCAAATACCCTAAAGTAGCTAACCACAGGTGTCTTACCGGTCCAATACTCATAAGGAGTTTTGTCCTTACCTTTCTTGATGAGTACCCGGTTCATAGTGTAGACTGCAGTGCTCACCACTTCTCTCCAAAATGTGTGAGCTACCTTTCCTTGAATCGACATGGTTCTAGTTGCTTCAACCACAATCTGGTTATTCCTCTCTATTAGGCCATTCTGATGTGGAGTCTGGGGGGCAGACAACTATCTCTTGATGCCAAATTCTTCACAATACTTGTTGAATTCACCGGAAGTGAATTCCCCTCCTTGATCAGTTCTGAGACACTTGATCCTGTTACCGCTTTCCTTCTCCACTAATACTCTGAAGGCTTTGAATTTCCCAAAAGCTTCAGACTTGTCTTTCAAGAATGTGACCCACATCATTCTTAAGCAGTCATCAGTGAGGATCATGAAGTACCTATCACCCTGCACACTTCTAGTTTTCATACGACCACACAAATCAGTATGCACAAGATCAAGCAAGTTGTCAGCAGTGAAAGATTTACCTTTACAGGTTGAGGAAGACATTTTCCCCAATTGACACTCTCTACACAAGGTATTTTCCGGTTTTCTTAGCACCGACAACCCTCTAACTGCCTTGATCTTACTAGCCTTCACAATGTTATCAAAGTTTACATGGCAGAGTCTCCTATGCCATATCCAACTATCATCAAGCTTAGCCATAAGACATGTACTTACATTTGCATTCAAATGGAATAGGTTACCTTTGGTCTACTGCCGGTGGCCACCAATTTACCATCTTTTTCATTGATTCTGCAAACCCCATTCTTGAATTCCAGAGTGAGGCCACTATCATTTAGTTGGGCAACACTTAGAAGGTTGTGTCTGAGACCATCAACCCAGTACACATTGTCAGCACTACTCTTTCCATTCAAAGAGATGGACCCTCTGCCTTTGACCATGCATGGTGCATTATTGCCAAAGCGAACCACACCACCATCATACTCCTCCAAGGATAGAAACTTGCTCCGGTCACCAGTCATATGATGAGAACAACCACTATCAATGATCCACTCATTGGAATGATCAAATCGGGAGACAAGAGCCTTCTTGTCTACCACATCTTCCTTTACAGCAACAAACACAATGTCTTCATTTTCTTCATCTTCTAATTCCTCATCTGTGACACCTTCATCAACTGCCACAAAACAGTTTCTCTGGTTTCCTCCTTTGAATTTCCTGAACCTTTCTTGTTTGTCCTTGTTATTGCCATTAGAACAGTTTATAACAATATGTCCTATGTAGTTACAAGAAAAACATTTCAAAGGTAGCTTACCTTTGTATTTACTGGTTCCTTTAGGAAGCTTCCTGGCAAGGAGAGCTTCAAATGCCATCAGAATCTCCTCATCATTCATTTCTCTGCTCTGACTAGGTTCCCCACTAGTGCTGGCCTCTTTTCCTTTTCTGGATGGTATAGTGGAGGCTTTAAATGTTGATTCAGTCTTTTGAACACTGCCATCAAAACTATTTAGCTCATAGGCTGTTAACTTGGCTATGATGGAGTCCAAGGATACTTTAGACTTGTCTATTGCTCTCAGCTCCTGAATAGCAACAACCCTTATTGCATAGACCGGCAACAGGGATCTTAGTACTTTACTTACCACTGTGGAATCTTATATTTTTCCACCTGCACTCTGGATTTCTCCAACAACCGTTTTGATTCTTATTCCATACTGCTGAATGGTCTCTCCTTCAACCATCCGCAGGTCTTCAAACTTCCCTCTCAGGCTTTCTTCCTTAGCCTGTTTTACATGCTCATCACCACCATAGATATTTTCAAGAGCATCCCATACCTCTTTGGGATTTGCCTTGTCCTGAACATCAATAAACTCAATGTGAGATAGACTACTGATGAGGGCTTCCATGACTTGCCCATTTTCTTGTATCTCTCTCTTTTGGTCATCAGTGAGAGTACCGGTAGGAACAACATATACATTTTCAACATAACTCCAGTGTTGAACACCCATGCTTCTGATGAATATCTTCATCCTATCTTTCCATATACCAAAATTTCCCTTGTTAAACTTTGGACCTTCCCTCTTCATCATTTGACTAGGATCTTTTTCTCAAGCGGTTAAGCTTACAACACAGAGGCCTTGGAGGTGCTCTGATACCAATTGATAACTAAATGATGAACCACTAGTACCAAACTGGTACTGAGAGGGGGGGGTGAATCAGTACAGGTACAAACATAGTCCAAAACCGGTTTGACAGCAAATACTCCAAATGACTGGCAAATAGGGATACTGGTTAAAACAGAGTGCAATCGGTAACATCCAGTACACCTCAAACAGTCATAAACCGGTCACTCACTAAGCTTTCCTCTGATCTCAATACTATAGTACCATTACACTCTCATGCATGAATAGGTAAACTAACATCAGATCTTCATAGCAGTGAGTTCAATATGTTTTATAGATAGGCATAAAACATAGAACCATCATATGCTCAATAGGTAAAAACAAAGCATCACAAGATAAAAGCATTACACATGACACACATATTTTTCACATGGAAACCCAACTGGGAAAAACCACGGTGGGGATGAATACCCACAAGTTGCTTTTGAACTCTTTTGAAGTCCGCTCTGTTAGGAGCCTTGTCCGGTTAAAGACATTACAATAGGTTCTGCTAGGAACCGATCCTGTTAGGGATCACCCGGTTAAGGGTTAAACCCAGTTAGGGTTACCTTGTTAGAGGATTTCAAGAACTCAATAGCTAAAGGATCTCCAGAGCTCTATAGCTTCTTAGAACTCATTAACCTCGAGTTACCCTGTTAAGGGATTTGAATCAAGCCGGTTAAGACTACTCTGTTAAGGGATTTTGCATCAAGCCCAATTAAGGCTACCCTGTTAAGGGATTTCACTATTGTTGAAGTGGTTAAAGATCAACAGGAATTACAATGATCTAATAACAGCACTCAATGCTAATGTAGATCTATTTTGGCTCCTCTTCTCCTTCTACACATTCACTTTGCAAGTATCTCTTCTCTCCTTTGGTCCGGCAATAATCATGTATCACTTCCCTTGGATACACACTCACAACTTTTGCTAGCAACCTTAGAAAGAATCACAACTTTGACCTTATAGGAAATAGACAGGTCGATAGCAAAAACCCTAAACCCTAAACCTATTAGGTTAAGCAATTCAAGCGGTTCAATCCTGACCATTGAATCATACTGCATTAAATGCAACAATCTTGAATCGATCTCAAGACATTCTCCATCATCCATTTTCCACCAATTTCATGGCGGCTGATAACCCATCACGCATTATCACCGTTTGACAGACTTTGCACATTCCCGAGGTAGATAGGAATAGTCTTCTTCATGCAAGATCCTTCACGTGCACAGAGCTTACGTGGCAACATGATCTGTTCTCTATTATACTGCTATCTCATCACACAAAGATCACCGATTGATTCACACAGGCTTGAGGTACTCCAACCAGAAATCCTAAAGAGGAAACTACCTACCAACTGGTAGTAACACAATGCTTCCATGTGCCAATTCCCATAACTACATGCCGGTTCATCTTGAAAAAATATGCCGCTTCACTTTGGCATATAAACTAGTTCATACATATGCGGGTTCCTCTCTCTTTTCACCTATCACATGTGCCGGTTCACATCATGTCACATATTGACATCAATGACAACATACAATATCATTATGTCTTCATTCCGGTTCACATAATGCCAATAGAGATCCCTCTAAGGAGAAAGAAGAGGGTAATAAAATCTCCATCCTCTCCACCACAACAACAAGAAGAGTTTCATTTTCCTTCCTCTTCTCCATAAGAAGACCCAAATCCACCATCAAAGAGGACAACCACTCCACCTAAGAAATCACCATCACCTCCTCCAAATTATCTATATCTACCTACTAGAGAACCTACTTCTCCACCATCACCCTCACATTCACCTCCATTGAAGGATGTCAACACATCTTCTTCCTCTCGTGTCAGTCAAGAAGAGATAACCACCAATAAGGAAATTCCTAATGCAATAAGACACTAGATGAAAAGGAGATAAAGAGAGTGAAGTCCTACCATTTGGGAAGCATAGGTAAGACCTAAAAAATAAGGATGCCCAAAATGAAGAGAAGCAACAAAGGGGAGAAGAATAAAAGCAACAAGAGGAGGGAGATCAAAAAAAAAAAATGAAGAGGAAACTCCTAGTGATATCCAAGAACAACAACAAGAAGAAGAGTAGCATCAAGATCATGAAGATGAAGCTCTTGGGGACCAAGATACCTCTATTGAGACTAGAACAAGGTAGTTTCTCATTTGGCTATATCAAAATATTCAGAAAAGGTAAAGAAAATACAAGGAGCTAAAAGAGGGCGATTTTTAATCATTTTAGATGAATCCTTGAAAACTACTATGAGCAAGAAGAAGAAAGAAAGAAGGATAGCTATAGTAACAATTGATCAACGTGAGCATAGGAGGGCTCAAATTACTATCCATATGGTAGATAAAATTGAAGAATGCATTCAATCCAAATATTATCAAATACAAGATGTTGATCTCAGAGTGCAAAACAAGATCTAGAGAAGATCAATCACTCCAACAAGTTGTCGATACCATCTCTAGGCGAATGCAAAAGGATGAAACCACAAAATGAGGAGGTGAAAGTAAAAATAGACTAACTTAAGACATATGTTAATTATTTGGTTTTCTCAATTGATTCAACAATACCTGTAAGTCTACAAGTAGCATTATCAAATGGTAATAGGTTACAAGACCCTAATAGTCTCCTAGTAAGTACTATAGAATAGAGGAAGGACCTAAAAAATTTGGTTGAATTAATAAGGAAGGATATCAAATCCTAACATTCTATTAATAATGAATTAAGCTTGTTGTAGCAATTGTTATTAGAAAGAATGGTAGTACGATAATAAATGAGAACATATTGATGTGGGAGGTTTACATCCTAGTTTTCCAAAAAGATGAAATCCACAAGCCAAAAAGAATTGCTTTGAGATGGCATAGTAGTTGAAGAGAATAAAGATATGCCTAAAGAATGGAGTGAGGAAATCAATATGGTTATCTCAACATTGAAGAAACCAAGGAATAAATTGATGTAGAACCGTGATGCTACAAATAATTTTTTGTTAAGAATAGAGGAATTTGTAGGATCTCTTCTAGGCTAATTTTGGGAAACTTCAGTGAATTGCAAACACCATTAGAAATAGTTAGATAATTAAAGATCAATTTACATTAACCTACCACTACTAATTCTATTAATGGTGTGGTACAAATCAAGGAAGAGTTTTTAACTATGCAACCAAAGTTGACTTGGTACAAGGAAATGAAGAAAAGGTTGGAAAAGTTAAACTATTCATAGGTTATTAAAATCAAATATACCAAGGGATCACCTGTTAGTGTAATAGTGAAATGGTTGCATTGTTTATGGTGCAACCCACATTCAAGTCCCTGCCTAGACCAAAGAAGTATGTTAATATACCGGTTTGAACCCACCTTGGTAGGAGATATAGATGGTGAATGATCTTAGAGGACGTACATGTGATCTTGGCAGACATGTGGACTAACTGACCATGCTCAACCCTTATTAGGCTAGGTATGCTCATGGACCCTATTCCTCATAGGAGTGTGTTGCTTGCGGATCCAATTTCTCATTGGTTTGTGTTGCTCATGGACTTTTGTCAAGCCCATATGAGTCTTTCATGCCTGGTGGTTCTGTATCGGTCCCTCATGGGTCTTCCACCTATACTAGTTTGTGGTCCCTTCTAGGCTACCCTGCTCATGGTTTTGCATTGTTGGTTTCAAAGATATAAGGTTGAAGGAAGACACTAAGGAGAGATAAGGGTGTAAGAAAAAATGTCATAAAAACTGAGGTTGAGGCCCCTCAACAATGTGGTCTCATTGGTTCAAGCTCCAATAAAAAGCAGTTATCGAGAAAAAAAATCAAATATATCAAGACACTAGATTTAGAAGATCTCGATAAAATGGTGAGAGCCTTCGTGGATTATTTTCCAAGTGCACATGATATTTAAATATTCAATGCAAAGTCATGGAATGCAGAATAGTTGCATTTTGGGTCAATTTCATTGTAGCAACGTAGTTTCTTTTTCTTCCCACATATTTTTGCACACAAATGGGGTTAAAAATGGAGTTCTAATAGTCTTATCTTCCTTTCCTACACATTTAACACTCAGGAAAAGTTTGAACTAGAGTTTACTATAATTACCTTCACCTTTTCATGCATTTATAACCACATTTGTAATAAACTATAGTTCCAAAAGAGCCAAGCATGCTCCACCACATGAGTCACTAGTTTGGGCCATTTTTCTAGGACCATACTTTGCTTTTGTTTTGTTTTTTTCTAATAAAATGTTTTCTCTTGCATAAGATAAGGCATGCATTTGCCTTTAGTTAGGGTTGAAATAGTAAGGATTTTTATTGATGGAAACCCAAGTTAGTATACCCATCTGTAGTGAATGTTTTGCTCCTATCGGAAGTCAGATTGAAGATTGGCTTAAGTCTAGCAAGCTTAGAACAGATCCTTTGACAGTATTTGGTATTTTGGTTGCATTTTGTTTCAGGTTAATATCTTGTGTTGTAAAGCTAGGGGAAGGTAGATGGATGTCTAAAGTACCTTATTCTATAATTTTAGCCTCCAGTGATGATTGGTGTGTGAGTTAGAAGATCTGGTGTATCGAGATTTAGTTTGACAATGCATACACCCGACTAGCATGATAAATCCTTATGCATATTAAGTGGAGCAAATTTGGTGATTCTTTTTGTGATCGAGTATGTTTAGACAAAATATGTGGTAGCATGTGTTTGATTTTTTTGGTCCGCATTCGCATTTAAGATCAGATTTTGCTGCCAGTTTTTACATAATTCATAAAATAATTAAATGTTCTTGAGCCGATATGTAGCCGATATGATTTCTTCTTGGGGATATATAAGAGTGATGGTTTTCGTCATTTTAATGATGTGAATATTGAGAGTAATCGATTGTGCACAGTTCCACATGCGCAAGTTGGAGATTAGTGCTCTGGATCAGTGACAGTGCAGTGAAACAAAGAAGTATAAGATGAAGTGTGAGTAGATTATGAAATCTATATAATGATCTTAACCAGAATTGTACTTTGGCATTTGTAGATGTTGTTCATTAGTTCAAATGATCTGTAATATTTGTATTTGAATTGTAGGTAGTAAGTGTCTCTCTTTTGAGCAGTGAGCTCTAGCCAATGTGCCTGAATGCATATGCATTCTCCATTTGTAATATTTCTATACTTCTACAAAGTATACTTATCTTGTGGTTTCATACCATCGTGGTTTTACCCTTAACCAGGTTTCCACATACAAAAATTTTGGTGTTATGGTGCTTTTGTTATTTTCTTTATGCTCTTGCATCTTTCTTTTGTTCATATTCATTAAGTGGTTGAAAGAATAGTTTAATAAAGTTAAAGATTGCATAACACTAATTCACCCCCCCCCCCCTATCAGTGTTCCTTGATTCCAACAATAGATATCAAATCTTGGTTCCTTAGAAGAAGTCTAACAGCTTGTGGAAGATCCAAGAAAGTGACTCAATGGATTCTGGTGGTCTTCATCAATGACTCCTAGTTGCAATAGATGATCTTGATCAGTCCAAGGAAGAAGTCTGAGAGTTGCAGACAAACCTTAAGGATGCTGAAAGTTTCATTCAGTCATTGAAAGAGAAACTAAACAAGTCTAGGGAAAAGATAAAGGGACTTTGTGATCAGCTAAAGCAAAAAGAAAGCAAAAGCATGGATGATGGTCACCTAAGTAAAGCCTTCAAGGAGAAGACAAAAGAATGTGAGAAGCTTACAAAAGATAATGCAGTCCTAAAACATGAGATGGAATCTATGGTTATGGGATTGACCAAGGAAATTAAAGGAAGAAAGAAGAATGAAGAGAATTTTAATCAATCCTTGAAAGAAAGCATTGATGAATGTTGCAGACTTGATTGTGAGATTGGCCAATTGAAGCTTGAACTACAAGAATCCAAACACCATAAGGAAGAACTTGAAAGGTAGATTGTCACTCTTAGGGATGAACTTGTGACTACAAATGAGTATAAGGAGAAGTTCAAGCTTAGCTCAAATAAACTTGATATGTTGCTTGAAAGCCAAAAGAAGGTAAATGATAAGAAAGGTCTTGGATTTGAGAAAGGTAAAAGCTTTAGATCTGGTCAAAGCAATCATGTCATAAAATCAGAAGAGCAAACCTAGAAGGTCTCTAGTAAGACAACTTGATGCTCAAAGGTATCCATCTTTCAATGGTAACTTCTTTGTTTGCAATAAATTTCCTCATAAATCTATTCAATGCAAAAGTAGAATGAATAAAAATGGTTCATCTTTATCTAGTCAGTGTTTCAAATGCAATAATTATGGACATAAATCAAGTGAATGCATAAGCATGATAAATAACTCTTTCAATAGAAGGAATGTTAGATGTTATGCATGCAGTAGGTTTGGACACATTTATAATCAATGCAGATCAAGATGAAATCAAGTGAATTGCATATTTGGACAAGGAAATGTTGTGTTCTATAATTGCAAAAAATCTGATCACATTGCAAGATTTTGCAAAAGCAAGAATATGGACAAGAAGGGTCTGACAGACAAGAAAAAAAGTGTGTAGAAAGATGATAAAGGAAAAGGGAAAGCAAATTTGGATGAGATTAGGAAGAAAATAAAGAAGACATGGGTGATAAAGAGTGAGAATGATGTAGGGAATGGGTCCACACCTGAATCTGGTGCTGGAAATTCCTCTGGGAACTAATTTAAGTCCTCTAGCCTAGGGGGAGTTTTCAAGAAAATATTATTACCACCTGCTAGCAATTGGTTCCTAAATCTAGCAGGTTGATAGAAGTTGTATTAGTGTGTTATAGATGATTTGAATTGATTTCCAAAAGAAATTAGATAATATTAAAGATCCACAAATAAATTTTTATGGAGCATTTTGTGAAGACAGGGTATTTGGCAGGTTTAGGGCAAGAGAATTTATTGCACTAAAAATTTAAGTGTGCAGATGATAAAAGGTAACTTTACCTTCTCATTTGTCACTTTGTGTTCAAAGAGAAAGTGGTTAAGAGTGCTTTGCAATCAGATTTCCAAGAGATCAAAGTGTGAAGGCGATTTCATGTAAAACCTTAATCTAGCAAGAAAGGTAATTATCTGCAAAACTTGTCAATTTGAAATGGACACACCATTGGTTGTTGATATCACTAAGAGATCTCACCCAAAATTCAAGAAGCACCCCTTTATATATGTTGAGGTAGACTTGTTAGGTGCATTTTCCTCTATTTTGTATGGCATTCTTTATGTCAAGAATGTTAGGGAATATATTCATGCTAGTTTGGATCAACTCAGTAGCTCTCAATTATTGAATCTGTGATGCAAGAGCATCCCCAGTTCACAATAATCTTGCATCAACCAAAAACATTTTCCTTTATGTTTTGTTTGTAGTTTCATTTTGCTTTCTGTGTGTCCCAGTTTTGGCTCACCGGATCTTGTGGAGTTGGATTCTACTTGAAGACTTGATCATCTTTCTTACTTTCAAACCGCATCTCATTTGGATCACTTTCCAGCAAGTTATTGCTACTAGTTTCCATGTCACTTTCTTGTTACCGATTGTTCCTTTGTTACCGATTGCCTGAGACCTATTCTGGTGATCTACTGGAACCCATTTCGAAGCTTGCAAATCCTTGAGCATTGATTTCGATGTTCCTTGACATGTGGTTGACCTTGCTACATTTCATCCTTTGGATTTTCTTGAGGAATCTCTTAGTGGAGGCCGACCTTGTTCATTTGCACATTAGGTCTTGTTCTTTGAGTTTTGATCCATTTTGGGCTGACTGGATCCTTTGGATCGATATATATATATATTTGTAATCATTCTTTAGAATGTAATCAATTAGAATCAGAGTATCATATAGATATATTGTGCCTAGAAGATAGATATTTCAATTCAAGGTCCCGATTGTGACCTATTCTGCCAGGCCTCTGTGCCGGTATGTTGTAACCCAGTTGTTACCAGTTGGATGTAATCAAATTTCATGCAATAAAACTATCTTTTCTGCATTGCCTCCATCATATCTTTTCATGCAATAAAACTATCTTTTCTACATTGCCTCCATCATATCTATGTGTTTTCATTGTCTTTACTCTTGCTAATCGGTCTGGATTGATCTCCTTGAGGTCCCTCCTCACCGGTGACTACTTCAAGTGGTATTAGAGCAAAGTTTCATTCTGGAGGTTGCATGTCCTGAATTTTGTTATAGGGTGGCAGATTGCAGATCTGACCTACAATTGTAGAGGACTATTGTGAATCAATGGTGCAAAGAGGAACTAGGAATGGTGGAGCACGTGGGAATGCAGTCCCTTCTATGATGGAGATGTTGTGAGGAATAGCAGCCTGGTTAGAAGTCATGGAGACAGCCCAGAGAAGAGGCCGACATATTGAAGATGTAAGAAAAGATGAAGGAGAAGAAGCCCTGACAGAACAAGTAAACCTATCGACTGTTGATTCGGATGAAGAAATATTTTTAAGGGTTTTGAGTAGGGCAAACACTAAACCTCATTTTACCCCACCAAAATATGATGGGAAGTTGGATTCGAATGAATTGATGGATTTGATCTTAGAGATGGAGAAATATTATGATTTTGAAAATACTGTAAAACATAGGAAGGTGAAATATGCTTGTACTCGGTTGAAAGTTCATGCATCTCTTTGGTGGGAGCATTTGTAAGTTGAGAGACAAATAAGAGGTAAAGAAAATATTAAGACACGAGATATGATGATTGCTAAGTTAAAATCAAAGTTTGTCCCGACGAATTATCAAGTGGATCTGTTCCAAAAATTGCACAACCTAAGATAAAAGGAATCTAGTGTGAAGGAGTACACCAAATCATTTTATAAGTTGAACGTCAGATCCAGACATGTTGATGATGAAGTTGAAAAAATTGCAAGATATTTGAACCGATTGTGGATGTCTAAACAAGATGAACTCAGTATGATCAAATTGGAGAGTGTTGAAGAGGCTTACCTGTATGCACTAAAGGCTGAAGATAAATTGAATAAAAGACATGAGCAGAGATAGAGAGGTAGAGGTGGAAGGTTTACAAGAGGAAGATTTCAAGGAGGAAGAGGATATACTAGAGGAAGAGGAACCAGTACAGATCAAAACAAGGACAAGGAAGTGAGCAAAAAAGGTAATTCATACTAGAAGGATGATAGAAATTTCTACCAGAGGAGAGAACCGGATGGTTACCAAAATGAGAACTTTGGAAGACAAGACAAGAGGATATTTAGAGGAACTTGCTTTAAGTGTGGAGGAGAAGGAGACCATGCATTTGAATGTAAGAAGACAAAGGCTACCAGAAGAGCAGTAGTAGTGGAAGAAAACCCCACCGGATGAGACAATAAACCAAAAGATGGAGAACTTTTGATGATGAGGAGAGCTTTGTGTCATACCGGAGAAGATGAAGAACCCTTGCAGAGGAAGAATCTATTCAAGACCAGATGTAAAGTATCTTGTAAGTTTTGTAAAGTTGTTATTGATAGTGGTAGTTTAGATAATCTTGTTTCAGAAGAGATGGTGAATAAGTTGAAATTAGAGAGATTGAAACACCCTAAGCCTTATTAGATAGCATGGATTCAAGATGAACATAAGTTGTTAGTAAGTGAACAGTGTTTGGTAAAATTGAAAATTGGGAATTATCATGATGAAGTTTTGTGTGATATTATGCCTATGGATATTTGTCATCTTTTATTGGGAAGACCATGGCAGTTTGATAGACATGCAATACATGATGGGAGGAAGAGTAAATACACTATTGTGGCCAATGGGGTGAAGCAAACCTTGTTACCTTTGGAGGAACCTTTGAAGAGTGAAGTCTATATAAATGCTAGAATTTGTTTAGTAGATGGAAGGAAATTCATGGATGGACTGAGACATGAGAATGTGTGTTTTGACTTAATTCCTAAGAAGACTGAGAGACTAGAACCAAAAGGAGAACACCCGAGAGAGATAAGAGATTTGCTAATAGAATATGAGGACATCATTTCAAATAATGTACCTAATGGATTGCCACTTGTTAGAAGTATTAATCATTGCATGGACTTGGTTCCTAGAGCTAGTTTGCCTAGCAAAGTTTCACATCGGTTGACACCGATAGAGAATGAAGAACTAAATAGACAAGTGCGGGAGTTGTTGAAGAAAGGTTTGATCAGGGAGAGTCTAAACCCTTGTGTAGTACCAGCAGTATTAGCACCTAAGAAGAATGGATAATGGAGGATGTGTACCGATTAAAGAGCAATAAACAAGATCACAATGAAATACCGATTTCCTTTGCCTAGGATGGATGACATAATGGACTATTTGAGTGGATCAAAATACTTTACAAAGATAGATTTGAAGAGTGGATATCATCAAATTTGGATCAAAGAAGGTGATGAGTGGAAGACAACATTTAAGATAAATGAAGGACTATATGAATGGTTGGTGATGCCTTTTGGATTGACTAATGCACCGAGCACTTTCATGAGGCTGATGAATGAGGTATTGAAGAAATTCTTGGGTAAGTTTGTTATTGTGTATTTGGATGACATTCTTATTTTCAGTAAAACAAAAGAGGAGCATTTGTTGCAATTAAGACAAGTTTTACAGAGGTTGTGAGAAGGAAAGTTGTTGATCAATATCAAGATGTGTACTTTCATGAAGGATGAGTTAGTCTATTTAGAATTTTTGATATCTGAGGATGGTTTGAAGATGGACCCTAAGAAAGTGAAATCCATTGCTGAGTGGCCTACACCAGAAAGCATTAGAGAGGTAAGATCATTTCATGGATTGGATAGTTTTTACCGAAAGTTTATCAAAAAATTCAGTTCAGTTTCTAGCCCTATAACTGAGACAATAAGAGGAGATTGAAAGGAATTCAAGTGGACCACCGGAGCAAACAAAAGTTTTGAATTGTTGAAGTAGAAAGTGACTGAGCAGCCTGTGTTAGCTTTACTGGATTTCAATAAGGTAATTCAAGTGGATTGTGATGCAAGTGGAACAACAATAGGAGCATTTTTGAGTCAAGAAGGGAGTGCAATAGCATATTTCAATGAGAAATTGAATGATGCCCAAAAGAGATATTCAGTGTATGATCAAGAATTTTATGCCATAGTTCAAGCCTTGAAGAAATGGAGACACTACTTGTTGCCCGAGGAGTTTGTGTTGTATACAGATCATCAAGCTTTGCAGTATCTGAATAGTCAGAGTAAGTTGAATCAAAGACATATGAGATGGGTAGAAATCTTGCAGAGTTACACCTTTGTGTTGAAGCATAGAAGTGGGAAATCTAACAAAGTTGTTGATGCATTGAGTAGGAGAAGGAATTTGCTGAAATAAATGAGAGTGGCAGTATTAGGTTTTGAAGATTTGAAGACCTTGTATGATGAAGACCCGGATTTTGTAGAACCTTGGAAAGCATGTAGAGAACTGGTTATGATTGATAGGAGAAAATGGCTGGATTATTTCATTCAGGATGGGATGTTATTCAAGGGAGTTTAGTTATGCATACCTAAGAGTTCCATGAGAGAGAACCTAATAAAAGAGAAACATAGTGGAGGTTTAGCTGGACATTTTAACATTGACAAAATAGTTGCATTGGTGAGTGAGCAGTACTTTTGGCCCCAGATTCATAAGGATGCTAAGAGATATATGCGGAGTTGTAGAGTTTGTCAAGTTGCAAAAGGTAGTAGTCAAAATCTGGGATTGTATAAACCTTTGACAGTACCAGTAAGAGCTTGGGACGATATAATCATGGATTTTGTACTTGGATTGCCTAAGACACCAAGAGGGAATGATTCTATATTTATGGTAATGGATAGATTTTCAAAGATGGCTCATTTCATATCTTTTAAGAAGACATTAAATGCATTACATGTATCAGACCTATTTTTCAAGGAAGTGGTGAGATTGTATAGATTATCTAAGAGCATGGTTTTAGATAGAGACACTAAGTTTGTTGGCTATATTTGGAGAACACTTTGGATGAAGATGAAGACAAATTTGAAGTTTAGTTCTACTTTTCATCCATAGATTGATGGACAGACAGAAGTAGTTAACTGGAGTTTGGGAAACTTGTTGAGATGTTTAGTGGGATATAAAACCAGAAGTTGGGATTTGATCCTTGCACAAGAAGAGTTTGCCTACAACAATTCAATGAATAGAAGTACCAGAGAAACACCTTTTGAGATTGTTATCGGATTGCATCCTAGAGGAATAGTAGAATTGAGAGACATTAGTAGTGAAGACCGGAAGAGTTCGGAAGTAGAAGATTTTGCAAATCACATGGTAGCATTGCATATTCAAGTTAAACAACATTTTGAAGACATGAACAACAAATATAAGGAGAAGGAAGATTAGAAGAGAAGACATAAGGAATTTGAATTTGGCGATGAAGTGATGGTATACTTGAGAAAAAAGAGATTCCTAGTTTGAACTTATAAGCAGATGAAGAAGTTTGGACCCTGTAAGATTTTGAGAAAGTTCATTTCTACAAATGCATATGAAGTGGAGCTATCAAATAGTCTAAGTATTTCACCTATATTTAATATTGCACATCTTCATGACTATCATGAACCAAAATTTAGTGAGGACAGTTTTGCAGACCTTCAGAAACAATTGCCCAGGAAGGAACTAGATCAGATTGAAGAGATTTTGGACACTAGGATTGGGTGTAGTACCCGGAATAGTCAGTACAAAGAATATATTGTGAAGTGGAAGAATAGACCAGTTGAAGATTTATCTTGGATTTCTTAAGAAGTGGTAGACCACCTTGGTTTCCCTCTAAACCCAGGAAAGTGAGAGGCTAAATTTTTTTCATTAACCTCAGATGTCTAATGCAAGAGAATCCCTAGTTCACATCACTCTTGCATCAACCAAAAACATTTTCCTTTCTGTTTTGTTTGCAGTTTCAATTTTCTTTCTGTGTGTCTTGTTTTTGGCTCACCAGATCCCATAGAGTTGGATTCTAATTGAAGAATTGAATATCTTTCTTTCTTTCAAACCACATCTCATTTTGATCACTTTTTGGCAAGTTATCGCCACCAGTTTCTATGTCAGTTTCTTGTTACCAGTTGTTCCTTTGTTACCGGTTGCTTGAGACGTATTCTGGTGATCTACTGGAACCCATTCTAAAGCTTGCGGAGCCTTGAGCATTTATTTCAATGTTCCTTGGCATGTGTCCGACCTTGCTACATTTTGTCCTTTGGATTTTCCAGAGGAATCTCTTGGCAAAGGCTGACCTTGTTCATTTGTGCGTTAGGTCTTGTTCTTCAAGTTTTGATCTCTTTTGGGCCGATTGGATCCTTTGGATTGATATATATATATATATATATATATTTGTAATTATACTTTAGAATGTAATCAATTAGAATCAATCAGAGTATCAGATAGATAAACTGTGCCTAGAAGATAGATATTTCGATTCAAGGTCCCGATTGTGACCTATTCTATGGTGCAGGAGCACCTAGGTTCTAGCTTTCTTGGTTTTTGGCAAATTTTGGCTTGTACTGACACTAGCCAAGTCAATAGGAAATAAGGACTCCAGGAGGGTCCAAGAGTGTGTGATTGGTCAATGTAGGCCTAGGTGGAGTTCATTTTTACCTAGGTTTGCATTTTTGTGTAAATAATGTGTTTTGAGTAGTTTTTGGCCTTTTTGTTGGTCAAAAGTGTCAAATGTTGGAAAAAGCATTAGAGAGGTTAAATAGGCCTTAGACATGTTTGAAATTTAATATGTGATGACTGGATATAAGTCTCTTAGGTGGGAGAGATCAAAAGTGTAAAAATCATGAAGTTGCAAAAAGTTGTCATGACAACTTTTGTCCTGAAATTGATTAGCGGTGGATTTAGGAATTTTCCAATGCCACGAAAGGAATCCACATGTGGAAAATCTATATAAACCCCCTCTTTCATTCTTACCAAGGTTGGTGTACTTGGATTTTGAAAGCAATAATCAAAATACAAGATTTTGGACTGCACTTTTCTTTGTTTTTGATCAATTTTTGCATTCTTTGAAGGTTTAATGGATTGAATCCATGAATCCAATGATGGATTGAGATTCAGTAGTGTGTTGCAGAGTAGGATTTTCATTTTTAAGAATTTTAATTAGCATTTACTACTATTGAAGTTATTTGATTCACAAATAGCCAGTTTTGGCTTGTAAATAGTCATTTTCTTGTAAATATGGTTGCCCCATGAGTCCCACATGTGCTGCCCCATGAGTCCCACACGTGCTGCCCCATGAGTCCCACATGTGCTGCCATCATGGCTAGTTAGGGAATCATTGGAAACCTTCTATACATTGTAAATATGTAGGTTCAAGTGTTGGAGAAGTGTTTGGATATGACTGTCACCTCATTCCAGGTGAGTCCAGGAGCAACCCGACTAGAGAAGAAGAGGTGAAAAAGTGTTGAAGAGTGCACAGGTGAATGAAAGAGAACCATTTCTAAATTTGGAGGAGTTCATGGGGTTGGGGAAGACTTGTATTTTCAAGGAGGAGTCTTGAAGAATCCATTTAATAACAAAACCCCAAATTGCCTACTCACTGGCAGTTAAAGCCCTTAAAAACCCTACAAACCCTCATTTTGGGGTTCATACCTTGTATGGTCAGCCCAGGGCCTAAAAGCATAAGAATATATTAGGCATGGGTGTATCATTGAAGAAAAGTTAAACTTGTTTGGGGGTTATTTGAGTCATTTTCCTCCAAGCCCTAGAAAACCGGTCTTGGAGGCCTAATTAGGCCTATTTCCTTGTAGCCCTTTTCCAGGCAAGATTGTGAAACCGGTAGGAAAAATTAAGGTTGCAACCCACCAATGGACTCCATATGCACTAAAAACATGTTAGAATACCTTATTACAGCCCTACAACATCTCATATCAATTGGGGGTCATTATGACAAGTTGAGGCTATGAGGCCAGGACTGAGCACCTGAGAAGTAAAGTGAATTGATAGGGTTCCTAAACAAAACACCTGAAGCAAACACCCTATTAGGGACAAGAATCAAGCCCTAGAAGAGAGTGAGAGGGACTTGGAGGCCTAGAAAGTAACTAGGCTTGGTGATTTGGTGGAATTGAGCAACATCAACTTGGGAAGCGTTGAGCAGGCTAGGTGAACCCCTATCAAATTTGTATTAGAGCTTACAAGATTTGGGCTAGTAAGGTTGATGTCCTTGCTGTTAGGAGAGTTTGTTGGAGACAACATGGTGACCAATGTTGAATTGGCAAGGAAAGTGGAAGATCAGGAGGAAGAGAACAGGCTCCTGAAGGAAAAGTTGGAAAGATTGGAGAGTAAGCTTGGTGATATTGAGACCAAGGCAGAAGAAGTGTATGTAAAAGTGGAAGGAGCAGAAGGAAAGGGTAAAGAAGTGGAAGAGATAGACAAGATACCTGAACCTAGTCCTATCTTAGAGGAGGAACCTTTCTTGAAGGCATTGAAAGCCTTGAGTGGCAAGTCACTTGAAGGATTGCCATTGTTCACTGGCAAGATGGAGGCAAAAGTGGTCCTAGAATGGATAAAAGGTATGGAGAACCACTTTGAGTGTGAATGAATAACTGAAGCCCAGAGAGTTAGGGTAGCCAAGTCTAGGATGAGAGGAAGAAAATGGGCAAAGCACCCATCTCTTCTTGGAAAGGGATGTTAGTGAAAATCAAAGAAGTCTATCTCCTTGATGACTATGAAGTACAAATTCATAGGAAGAGGCAAAACTTAAGGCAGAAAGATCTTGATGTCAGTAGCTACACCGAAGAGTTTCACAAACTTAGCCTTAGATCTCATGTGGTATAAGAAGAGAGTCTCAAGGTTGCTAGGTACCTAAATGGCCTACGGTGGAACATCCAAGAAGAAATCAGTTTAATGAGCCCAAAAATAGTCCATCAAACTTTTCAACTTGCCCTTAAGGTGGAGAAAAAACTTAAAAGGAGACATGACTCAAGCAACAATAGAGGCAGAGGAAGAGGAAAAGACAATAGAGGCTATAGAGGAGGCTTTGGTAGAAGAAGTTTTGAACAAATAACACAAGGAGAGTCTAAACTTACTGAGCAACAAGATAGTGGCAGCAGTAGAGGAGGATTCAATAGAGGAAGGGGATCAAACAGTGGTTCCAAAGGAAGATCTAGTAGCCAAGATAGAGGTTCCTCATACTTTGCAACAATGAAGTGTTACCATTGTAACCAACTTGGTCATCCAGCATATAGGTATCCAAAGAAGGGATTATCATCACATGGTGGTGAAAGAACAGTGAGCTATCTTCAAGAAGAGTCTTCAAGCAACAAGACTTCAGAAGTTGCCTTAGAATCAGAAGTAGGTGACAACTTGATGATAAGGAGAACTTTGATCAAAGAACTGGTCAGAGAAGAGCCTAGCCAAAGAAGGTCCTTGTTTAGGATCAAATGCAAGATTTTGGATAAAGTGTGCAAAGTGATCATTGATTCAGGGTCTACAGACAACATTGTGTCAGAAGAGGTAGTGAGCAAGCTCAAATTGCAAAGGATACCTCACAACAACCCTTATAGAGTCACTTGGATGAACAAAGGACAACATGTTGTTAATGAGAAAGCATGGGTGGGTTTTCCCATTGGAAGGTATAAGGAAAAGGTGTTATGTGATGTCTTACCCATGGATGCATGCCATCTTCTATTAGGAAGAACATGGAAATTTGATAGACAAGCTATCCATGATGGAGCCAAGAATGCATATTCATTCAAGAAGGATGGAGTCACATTCAAGATTCAGTCTATCCTTGAAGAAGGTGAAAAAAGGGCAGCATGTCCTAATGTTCTTTTGGTGAGTGAAAAGTAGTTCTTAAAGACACTTGAGGAAGGTGAAGGCATAGGGTTTGCACTTGTGATGAAGCCCAAAGTAGAAGACAAGAAAGAGCAGGAAGCTTTACCAATAGAGGTGCAAGAATTGTTGAATAAATTCAAAGGTATAGTAAGTGAAGGACAGCCAACCACCTTACCTCCTAAAATAACCATAAGCCATCAAATAGACTTCATTCCCAGAGCATCCTTGCCTAATAAGGAAGCCTATAAAATGACTCAACAAAACATTGAAATTGCCAAGCAAATCCAAGAGCTCTTAGACCAAGGCCTAATTAGGAAGAGTATTAGCCCTTGTGTTGTCCCTACCGTGTTGGCACCAAAAAATGGTGGTACTTGGAGATTGTTAACTGATTCTAGAGCCATAAATAGCATCACCATCAGATATAGGTTCCCTATTCCTACAAATAGAAGACCTAATGGATTGTTTAGGGGAAGCCAAGTATTTTACCAAGATTGACCTTAAGAGTGGCTATCATCAAATAAGAATCAAGGAGGGTGATGAATGGAAGACTACATTTAAGATTACTGAAGGTCTTTATGAGTGGCTTGTAATGCCATTTGGCTTTTCCAATTCTCCAAGCACCTTCATGAGACTCATGAATGCGGTGATGAAGGACTTCATAGGTAATTTTTTGGTAGTATATCTTGATGATATTCTCATTTTCATTAAGGATAGGGCAGCACATATTAGTTATTTGCAAGATGTATTACGATGATTATATGATGGGAAGCTAACCATGAATTTGGAGAAATGTGAGTTTGTTAAGAAGGAATTGGTTTACCTTGGGTTTGTGTTATCTCAAGGAAACCTCAAAATGGACCCAAGCAAGGTTGAAGCCATTGTAAATTGGCCCACTCCTAGATCAGCAATAGAGGTGAGAAGCTTCCATGGATTAGCCTAGTACTACAGGAAGTTCATTAGACAATTCAGTGCTATATGTGCCCCAATGTTAGACACCATTAGAGGTGGTATGAAGGCCAAGTTTTAGTGGGGTGAAGAAGCAAACAAAGATTTTTAAACCTTGAAGGAGAAAATAGCTACCCAACCGATACTAGTGTTGCCTAGTTTTGAGAAATTTTTTATTGTAGAGTGTGATGCAAGCAATGTTGCAGTAGGTGTTGTCCTAAGACAAGAGGGAAGACCAATAGCCTTCCATAGTGAGAAGATAAGTGACGCCAAGAGGAAATACTCCTCTTATGACCTTGAGTTGTATGCTTTGGTGCAAGCATTGAGAAAATGGAGACACTATCTCCTACCCAAAGAATTTGTGGTGTACATAGATAACCAAGCATTGAGTTTTCTGAATTCTCAAGACAAACTCAGTCACAAACACATGAAATGGGTGGAGTATATGCAGGCCTATATTTTCACCATTAAGCACAAGAAAGGGCAGCAAAATCGGGTAGCTGATGCACTAAGTAGAAGGCTCTTGACGGTCCAAGAAATTCAGTTGAGAAGCATAGGTGTGGATAGTTTTAAAGATTTGTATGCAGAGGATGAAGACTTCTCAAGTACCTACCAAGTATGCAAGGAGTATCAAAATCATTTCCATGGTGAATACTCATATTTCACTTTAAAAAATGGGCTATTGTTCAAAGGTGGACAACGTTGTGTGTGTAAAGGCTCAACGAGGGAGAATCTTATACAAGAGAAACACAATGGCAGCCTTAGTGGTCATTTTGGAGTCAATAAGACTCAAGAATTGGTTCAGAGATTCTATTATTGGCCAAGGATGAATCAAGATGTGAAGAGGTATGTAGAGACTTGCATAGTTTGCCAAAAAGCTAAGGGTACTTCAACAAATGCCGGTTTGTATCAACCTCTTCCCATCCCAAGTAGACCATGGGAATGCATTAGCATGGACTTTGTGGTAGGTTTGCCAAAGACAAAGCAAGGATATGACAGTATTTATGTCATTGTGGATAGATTTAGCAAAATGGCTCACTTTGTGCCTTGTAAGACCACTCATGATGCATGCCACATAGCTCAGTTGTTCTTTAAGGAAATAGTAAGGATACATGGTTTGCCATTAAGTATAGTTTCAGATAGGGACTCCAAATTTATGAGTCATTTTTGGAAAACATTATGGCAAAAGCTTGGCACAAACCTCTCTTTTGGATCATCCTACCATCCTCAAACAGACGGGAAGACTGAGGTGGTAAATAGAAGTTTTGGAAACTTGTTGAGATGCCTTACCAAGGAGTATGGGCAGACATGGGATCAAGTACTTGCTCAATCTGAATTTGCATACAATGACACCATGAATAGGACTACCGGTAAAAGCCCTTTTAAAGTAGTCTATGGTGTGCATCCAAGAGGAATTTTTGAGTTTAGGGATTTAGGAAGTGCAGCGATCAGAAGTGGATATGCAGAGGACTTTGATCAGTCCTGGAAGGAGGTCCATGAATCAGTTAGGCAAGCTTTGAAGGAGAACACAAGCAAAATCAAACAAATAGTTGATGAAAAGAGGAGAAATCTACAATTTCAAGTGGGGGATCTTGTTATGGTTCACTTGAACAAAGAAAGGCTACAACAAGGTGTGCCAAACAAGTTGCAGATGAGGAGGATAGGTCCATGTGCCATTCTAGCTAAGTCTGGTGAAAATACATACAAAGTGGATCTTCCTAGTGACATAAGCTTATCACTAGTTTTTAACATAGCAGAATTGGTTGCATACAAGGGGCCATTCCAAGGTGTAGAATGCAGTCCTATAGAGCTTTTAGATGATGTGCATAACCTTCAGCTACCAGCCAAGCCTAATCCTAAGGCCGAGAAGGTATTAAGTTCAAGAATTGCCAAGAAGACTAGGCATCAACTCTATTGGGAGCACCTCATTAAATGGAAAGGAATGGATGATGTTGAGGCTACGTTGGTGATGGAGATATATTTCTATAATCTTGGCATTGATCCAACACTAATTCCTCAAGAGGTGACATGATCTCTTTTTGTTAGGGAGAATGGTGCAGGAGCACCTAGGTTCTAGCTTTCTTGGTTTTTGCAAATTTTGGCTTGTACTAACACTAGCCAAGTTAGTAGGAAATAAGGACTCCAAGAGGGTCCAAGAGTGTGTGATTGGTCAATGTAGGCCTAGGTGGAGTTCATTTTTACCTAGGTTTGCATTTTTGTGTAAATAGTGTGTTTTGAGTAGTTTTTGGCCTTTTTGTTGGTCAAAAGTGTCAAATGTTGGAAAAAGCATTGGAGAGGGTTAAATAGGCCTTAGAGATGTTTGAAATGTCATATGTGATGACTGGATATAGGTCTCTTAGGTGGGAGAGATCAAAAGTGCAAAAATCATGAAGTTGCAAAAAGTTGTCATGACAACTTTTGTCCTGAAATTGGTTAGCGGTGGATTTAGGAATTTCCCAATGCCATGGAAGGAATCCACATGTGGGAAAGATATATAAACCCCCTCTTTCATGCTTACCAAGGTTTGTGTACCTAGATTTTGAAAGCAATAATTAGAATATAAGATTTTGGACTGCACTTTTCTTTGTTTTTGATCAATATTTGCATTCTTTGAAGGTTTAATGGATTGAATCCATGAATCCAATGATGGATTGAGATTTAGTAGTGTGTTTTAGAGTATTTTTTTCATTTTCAAGAATTTTAATTAGCATTTACTACTGTTGAAGTGATTTGATTCACAAATAGCCAGTTTTGGCTTGTAAATAGTCATTTTCTTGTAAATATGGTTGCCCCATGAGTCCCACACGTGCTACCATCATGGCTAGTTGAGGCATCATTGGAAACCTTCTATAATTTGTAAATATGTAGGTTCAAGTGTTGGAGAAGTGTTTGGATATGACTGTCACCTCATTCTAGGTGAGTCCAGGAGCAACCTGACTAGAGAAGAAGAGGTGAAAAAGTGTTAAGAGTGCACAGGTGAATGAAAGAGCACCATTTATAAATTTGGAGGAGTTCATGGGGTTGGGAAAAACTTTTATGTACAAGGAGGAGTCTTGAAGAATCCATTTAATAACAAAACCCCAAATTGCCTACTCACTGCCGATTAAAGCCCTTAAAAAACCCTACAAACCCTCATTTTGGGGTTCATACCTTGTACGGTCAGACCAGTGCCTAAAACCATAAGAATCTATTAGGCATGGGTGTATCATTGAAGAAAAGTTAAATTTTTTTTGGGGTTCTTTGAGTCATTTTCCTCCAAGCCCTAGAAAACTAGTCTTGGAGGCCTAATTAGGCCTATTTCCTTGTAGCCCTTTTCTGGGCAAGATTTTGAAACCAATAGGAAAACTGAAGGTTGCAACCCACCAATGAACTCCATATGCACTAAAAACATTTTAGAAGACCTTATTACACCTCTACAACATCTCATATCAATTGGGGGTCATTATGACAAGTTGGGGCTATGAGGCCAGGACTGAGCACCTGAGAAGTACAGTGAATTGATAGGATTCCTAACCAAAACACCTGAAGCAAACACCCTAGTAGGGACAAGAATCAAGCCCTAGAAGAGAGTGAGAGGGACTTGGAGGCCTAGAAAGAAACTAGGCTTGGTGAGTTGGTGGAATTGAGCAACATCAAGTTGGGAAGCGTTGAGTAAGCTAGGTGAACCCCTATCATTCTACCAGGCCTGTGTGTCGGTATGTTGTAACCCGATTGTTACCAAGTGGATTTAATTAAATTTCATGCAATAAAGCTATATGTTCTACATTTCCTCCATCATATTTATGTGTTTTCATTATGTTTACTCTTGCTGACTGGTCTAAACTAATCTCCTTGAGGTCCCTCCTCAGCAGTGACTACTTCAATCTGTTCATGAATCATCTCAGAGATGAAGGATATAAACTCAAAGTCAAATTTAAAGCATTAGAGTCAAAGAATTTTATTCAGCTCATCAAGTTTCTAATTTTTGAAGAGAGTGAATGGGTCCAATATGTTTTGAGCTGAATGCATGATGAATTTATGTGATTGAGCAAGCCATTTAAGATTACCAAGGATGCCATCAATGCCATAACTAGTTTGAGCTCATCTGGTGGTCTATCCTTGCTCAAGTCCATGAAGAATGAGCTTGTTACTGATACAACCGGTTCAAAATTTGATAAAAGAGGAATGACAATCAATGGTATATTGATCATGATGTAAAATTTTCTTCAATGGTGATTGGTTATAAGATCTATCACTCCAGCTGGGAGAACTCTATATCCGATACTACAATCTATATAACCTATGAGATGATCAAGGAAAATAAAGAGTATGATCTGTGTGAGTTGCTATAGAGTGAGATGATGAAGAATTTGAAAAAGATAAAGCAGGCCAAGAAGAAAACCTTCAAGTATGATACTTTAATCTTATGTCTATTCTTCGACTTCATGAACAAGGTTCCGAGAGTCGGAAACATTCAATGGTCGCATGACAAGCCGATTGCTGCTTAATCAGAGAGTATCTATATAGCATTGACAAGGCTCATAAAGATACTCTTTAGGGATATTTCAATAATTTCCAAGGTATGATGTAGGCTAGGGTAAGGATCCCTAAGTCTATTGTTGAGAAGTATGAGGACTCTATTTGTTTCATGGTGGATATAGATCAATGTTTGCTGGAAGCAATAGACCCAAGGATAGTTTGAATAATGCCTATGGGGTATGAGGTATATGAGCTAATACTTGAGGTATATGCTCAATATCTCTTGAGAAAACCAATAGATGCCTCAGAGGAGAGATTTGGCACTTTAACAGAAAAGTATTTGTAGTTGCATAGCCAGTTTAAGTGACCTGAGATAGTCTGGAAGGTCAAGAAAGAAGTTGAGGAGTATGCAAAAAGTATTGGAATTACCAAAGAAGCTGTTAGGGAGGCCAAGAAGATATCACAACAAGTTGAAGAGGATAAATCCACCAAGGTAAAATCTACTATTCTGGGAGCCTCTCCTAGCAAGACGAAGAAAACCAGAAGCTCTGCACCCTCCTCCAATTTTGCTAATCTAGCCAGCAGTGAGAAATCACAAGTCAAATCATCTAAAAAGGAAGGAAAGAGAAAGAAGGCCAAAAAGTTCAAGAGAATATATGACAGTTGAAGATGATGAGGAAAAAAAATCAAATGAAGCAGTGAAGGAAATCAGACAAAGGGCACCAAAGCAACAAGAGTCTCTAAAGCCAAAGCATCTGGTGAAGAGAAGGCAAGCAAGAAAATGAAGACAGATAAATTGGGTATGTCTACTAATGATGTAGAAAAATCCATCACTGTGGAAGGTAACTTAAAGCCACTTTTTGAGCTTTATGATAAATTTGATGATGCTGAGAAGAGAATATTGGAAGAAGCCACATTAAAATACTTGAATACATTCAATAGGGATCTTATATAAATCATGTCTGAGATTTCAAAAAGCCTATATAATCTCTTAGAGATGAGGAGAGTTAATGCCAATGATGAGGAGGAAAGACTTAGAGAGCACGTGCTGGTAAGTCTATGCCATGTTATATCAATTGAAGAGATGAATCGGATATTTAAGGAAGCCAAAAGAGAGTTCAGAAGTAAAACAAGGGTGAATAAGCTTATGATTGGAGAGATAGATATATTGGTGAAAGAGACAGAGAAGATATTAAAGGCAATTTTTGAAAAGCATAACTTTGATATTGTCTCAGGAGAAGAGCAAGGTGGTGGTGATGATACATCTATTCCGGATGTTGAAAAAGTTGAAGTCAAAGTTCCCTCTATTCCAAAAGTAAGAGTTGAAGGAGAGATGAATAAAATTAAAGAAGAAATAGCACAAGATGTAGTTGAGGATACTAATCCTCTAGACCAAACAAATGTGGAGACAGTGAAGATGACAAAGGAAGAATTAGAGAAGGTGATTGAGGAGAAGAAGATTGAAATCAAAGTTGAAGCAAGAGACACTACAGGGACAGTAAAGGACTTTTAGAGAAAGATGAGTTGGATTTGGATGATTCAGAATTGACTCAAGGCCCTATAAATTTGGCCACACTCTCTCCAATCCAGAAACTGTGTTTTTCATCTTTTTCTCAAGCCAAGGAAAGAGAGGAGATCCTAACAACTCACATGGAGGATAGTGAGTTGTTAGATCTTACATTTGGTGTCCTAGAGAATATAATGCCTACATTTGTTAAGGACACATCAGATTCTCCCTCCGGACACCTGAAGATCCTAATCAATTTTGTAAGTACTCATTTTGAGTCTTTTGAAAAGTCAACTAAGATTAAGGTCTGGAATAAATTTAATGATAAAAGATTCAGTGATTGAAGGAGATGATTGCCAATGATAGGATTTTGTTAGACACTTGTGTAAAGAGCATTTAGAATGCCTTATCTTAAGGAGGCAATGTCTACAAATCTTGTTTATCATCTTCCAAATTTGTTGAAGATATTGAGAAGCAAATAAAGGTAAATGAGAAGAAATTAGCAGATATTTCTCAGTCCTTTGATCCCTCGACTACTTCTATGACCATTCAAGAAGGCCAAGTTATATCACTACTTGACAAGATTAAGAGCTTGACCCATAATAAGGATAAGATTGTTGGTAGAGTTGGTGAGCTTCAGAGTATAATTACTCCAAAGATAGACATGATGTTTAGTTCTTTAAAGGAATCCCAAGATTCCATGGTCACCAATGAACCCGTAGATATTCAGTCGACAAAGATGCAAGCATTTCTCTTCAGTGGTATCTTATCATTTTTGGAGTTTCTCTAGAAAGGTTGGGATAGTCATTTGAATTTCTTGAGGAACATTTTTACAGATATATTTAAGTTTATGTAAGATAGGAATGTCTATGTGTACATATGTTGCTATATATAGAATTTTTGTATGAATTTTGGCATGCAAATCCCTGCCTTTGCCATTGATGTCAAAGGGGGAGTGTAGGAAAGTGAAAAATGCAATATTCATCTCAGGGGGGATTTTGAGTTTTGAGTTTTGCAGTGTGTGTATATATGTGGTACTAATTCCAACACAGTCTTTTTTCACTAAGTGTTTCCATCAATGTCAAAGGGGGAGATTGTTGGCAAGAGACATTGTTCAAGTTATTTGGTATTGTTATTGATGGCAACCCGAGTCAGTATACCCATCTGTAGTGAATGATTTTCTCCTACCAGAAGTCAAATTGAAGATTGGCTTAAGTCTGACAAGCTTAGAACAAAGCATCTGACAGTGTTTGGTATTTTGGTTGCATTTTGTTTTGGGTTAATATTTTGTGTTGCATAGCTAGGGGAAGGTAGATGAATGCCTGGAGTACCTTATTCTAGAATTTTAGCCTCTGCTAATGATTGGTGTGTGATTTAGAAGATCTGGTGTATCAGGTTTTAGTTTGATAGTGCATACAGCCAACTAGCATGATAAATCCTTATGCGGATTAAGTGGAGTGACTTTGGTGATTGTTTTTGTGATCGAGGATTTTTAGCCGACATATGTGGTAGAATTTGTGTTATGTTTTTGGTCTACATTAGCATTTGAGTTCGGATTTTGCCGCCAGTTTGTACACAGTTCATAAAATAATTAAATGTTCTTGAGATGACATGTAGCTCATCTAATTTCTTGTTGTGGATATATAAGAGCGATGGTTTTGGTCATTGTAATGATGCAAATATTGGGAGTAATCAGTCGTGCACAATTCCACATGCGCAAGTAGTAGATTAGTGCTTTGGATCAGTGACAGTGCAACAAAATAGAGAAGTATAAGATGAAGTGTGAGCATAGTATTAAATCTGTATAATGAGCTTAACCAAAACTGTACTTTGTCATTTGTAGATAATGTTCATCAGTTCAAATGATCTATAATATTTATATTTGAGTTGTAGGCAGCAAGCCTCTCTCTTTTGAGAAGTAAGCTCTAAGCAGTGTGCCTGAATACATGTGCATTGCCCATTTGTAATATTTTGATACTTCTGCAAAGTAAACCTATCTTTTGGGTTCATCCCCACCATGGTTTTTCCCTAAAATGACTTTCTACATACAAAAATCTTGGTGTTATGGTGGTGTTGTTATTTTCTTTATGTTCTTGCATCTTTCTTTTGTTCATATGCATTAAGTGGTTGAAAGAATAGTTTAATAAAGTTAAAGATTGCAAAAAATTGATTCACCCCCACCCCTCTCAGTGTTCCTTGATTCCAACATCTCCCAAAAAGAATGCACTACCACTAATACTTTTCCTATCATCAATGTTGCTAGCCCAATCAACATTTGTATATGCTTTCAACATGAAATCTCCATCCTTCTTGTACCATAGATCAAAATCTCAAGTCCTAATGATGGGCCTTTTGACACACCTAACATGCAAGTTTTGTGAAACTAGGCTTCTTCTGAAAAAGGGTAAGGAAGTGGGAACTTCCAACCTTCCAAGGTCTCTTTTGTTGGGTCACAACGATGTTGGGTAGTTTATTGTTCATGTGACTTGTTTCAATCAAGGGGTCTGATGGTTTTTCAAGTGGAGCATATGAATCAAATCCTTACTAAATAAATAAATTAAAAATATGGAATAGAGCTGTGAGAAATGAAGTAAGAAAGCAAGCATGCGATTATGCAATAGATAACCTATATAATATTATATTATCAGATAAATTTTGAGACAACATCAAACACAAATTCTAATTAACATGTAAGATCATCGATCAACATGTAAACAAAGAAAGATTCATAAATATAGATTTTCACACTACCACTCAATCCTCAAATACCATTTGCATGCATAACCTGATTCATAGAATAATAAAGATTGAAACAAATAGATGCTATCTGAAAAGAGAGAAGATATGTGATAGGGAGGCTACCTAGCTTACCATCAATTAGGCTTCTTTAATGGTTTGTTTCTATCCCTTCCCGGGTTCACGTCTACCTCACCAGACTTATCAGGGCTTCCCTACCATTTGTTTGCTTATCTCACTTTTCTCAAGCTCACCAGGTAAGCTTTCCCACTAAAACCTTGTAGGGATGCAGGACACACACACATATTCCCTCATTGCAACACCACCCATCTTGTTTGGTTTAGCAAAATTTTCTCTATTGGATTCACGATGTCATGGTTTCGGGCTTGTAGCCTCCTGGAACTTCTTCTAGTTCTCAACAGATTCCTTCCCTACAAGTTATCTTCATTACATTATTGAAACCTAGTCAGACTACTTCCAAGCTTGCCTAGGCTCAGTATGCAGAAATGATGATTGCCATTTCTTGGTTTCCTCCTATTGCTATTTTACTCATACTGCACATTTTTGGCTCTTTCTGAAGCACTCCAATGACCATGTGGATCCCACAATGGAGTTTCAAGATAGAGCCATATTTACAATGTGGATTCAAACAAAGAATGAACAACAAAAAGGAAAAACTAGCTACAGAGTTGTAATGAAAAATTTAGCAAAAATAAATAGAACAGTATTCATCAATCGAGACTAGAAAATGGACTTGCATGTATTTCTTTTGTTTTTCCAAAATGATCCAACAACCCCTTACAATTCATCTTTGTGGACTCTTATAGCTCATCCATCCATCGTGGAAACATAGACAGTTACAAAATAGAAGGAAAACAATTCCATATCGGGTCATTGATGTAGCCTCAGAACCTAGCTTCCGATGCCTGTTGGCGACTTGCAAAAATCCGCACCTTTCCATCGAATGATCATGGTAACCAAAACACACCTACACCGATCCTCAATAACCGGTTCCTCTGTTGGCTCTTTTTCCACCAGCCTTCGGGGTAACATCAAATCCTAGTTCCTGATGGTTGATGGCAACTTGTCGCGCTTCGCACTTCCTATCAGGCTTCGGCATAACATCAACTTCTATTTTCTGATGGCCGATGGCAACTTATCGCGCTCTGCATTTCCTATTGGGCTTCAGCATAACACGGAAGCATTCCTCCCGATGGTTGATGAAGCTCCTCCATTTGTGCACTTTCTATCGGGTTTTGGCATAGGTGAGAACCTTGCCTGTCGATAACCGATACCACCCGGTCCGTGCCTATGCCTTCCCATCGGGTCATCGGGGTAGCATAAAACTACTTCGTCCGATACCTGATGACTATCTCTAAGGCACTCTGCTCCACATGCTAACTCATCGGGTCATCGAGGTAGCAAAAACCCACTCCTTCTGATACCCGATAACTCGCTACGAACTCTGGCGATCGCTTCGGGATAAGTCCTGCCGATCGGGGTAGGTCATGCCAATAGGCAAAATTTCAAAAATTGCAATAAAAAAGGACTTAGACCTAGTCCATAGTATGTACATGCTAAAATTGGTTAAGGGAATTTCAACCCTTAGGTGCTCCTACACCATACTCCCCCAAAAACAAAGAAGTCAAGTGACTACGCATGGCAGTAGGGAGAGATCAATTCTCGACTTGACAAAGTCAGATTAAGGGACCCAGGTCACTTCAGAATCAGGTTTATTCATCCATTTGACCAAAGGTTCCATGTAGACCTGGTGTCTAGTCTTCTTGAAAACACAGGAATCCAACACTTTCTCAGCCTGAGGCATGGTAGAAGAAGGTAAGGGCAGATCGACAAGTGCCTGCTGAACATCAAAAACTCATGCATCCTCCTTGGGAAGTTGCCCCTTGTAGGCAACCAAATCTACAACATTGAAAATAGGAGACAAAGCAATATCAGATGGCAAATCAATCTTATAGGCATTAGAGCCATACTTGGCTAAAATTTTACATGAGCCTAGTGTAAAGTTTTGATGCCAATAACTAACAAGATGAGAGGGGGGGGGGATGAATCATACAGACTTAATCTTCCATAAAATCAACAGATTCAACCTCGGTAACTTAAACTTCAACAATATAACCAAAAACTGCTAAACATGCAAATTCATAAACACATAATCATCATAACACATATAACACCAGATTTAACATGGAAACCCAAATAGGGAAAAACCACTGTGGGATTTCGGACCCACTAAGAAATATATTCTTCTAGAGTATGCTCAGTTAAAAGAAAATCCTGTTAAAGATTACACACACATTGCTAGATGTGACCCAGTTAAGGGATTTCCCTTAGATCTGTTAGGATCTTCACTTTGTTAGAAGTGACCTTGTTAAAGGATTTCAAACACTCAACTAGAATGTCACCTTACTAGAGGGTTTACAAATAAGACTGTTAAGTCCCCTCAGTTAAGAGATTTCCTGTTACTTACAGAATAAACAACAGTAAAATAATATATATCTGCAACTTCACATCTAAAATGCTAAAGAAGATTCTTATTTGCTCAAAACAATCTTGTCATAGGACTTATCTTGTCCCTCTGCTGGGCTCCTTACTATGTTATTCAAACAGGTCTTCAAGCTTCTGTGCTCGGTAATCACTACATAGCATCCTTGTGCTTACACTTGCTCGCATACATTGTTCATCAACAATTTCTTATTTATAAACAATTTGCTAACCGCTGAATCTCCCTGATCACATTTCCCATGATCAATCTTAGCCATCAAATCTTTAATCTTGACTAGGTTCAATGCATCCTTCGATCTGAAAACATTTTACCTTGCCTAGGGACTTGCATTCCTTTCTTCGAACTTGCACAAGGTTATTGCGGTTCAATATGCACTGTAGATCTTCCATTGCCAAAGATCCTTAACAAACTTCATGCACGGCATACCAATCATTTATACATCTCTAGCTCATCAGCATCCTTCATTAAATAATGCTTTTATCCATCTAATGTGATCTGTCATAACTCAGTTGCAACTCAGTAAATACTAAACTTTACTTGGTAGACATTCCGCCTTCATTAACCAATATTGATAACCTTAGGGTTTACTGACTAGGTTCCTTAGGGTTTACCGACTAGGTTCTTTGCTCAGTGACATAGTATAGTATTAACCTTACAATCAAAAACATATGTAGGATATCAAAACAATCTAAACATCATGATCTCATCATTGTCTCACTCAGTAATAGTTGCCCATTGAATAACTTATTTCTCCCCTTTCTTATCACATTCTTTCTGTGTCACTTACTGACCACTTAATACTCATCAAAACATACTTCTTAAGATATGGCAACATCATACTGAATCTAAAAATCAATTTCTTGACATCAATGACAAAATAATGTTATAAAGATAGTTATCATCCCTTTTTGAGTTATATCAAATAATCTTCAATAACCTTCTCAATATCCTTAATGAATATCAACAATCTTTCTTTCTATTGAAATACCAACAATCTCCCCCTTTGGCATTGATGGCAAAACCAACTTTTAAATGGTAATACCAACAAGATATTCAAATTGATTCAGATTCAGATTGCTGTTAGACTTCTCCTGTTATCCTTGAGCTATTAAAATCTCCTGAAGTCTTCTCCCTTTTTCATTAGGCTTCTGAGCTATTTTCTTGCATTTAGTCTTCTCCCTTTTGTAGTAATCTTCTCCCCCTATCATTAGTCTTCCATTATCTTCTTCATGTAGGGCTTTACCATTCAGTCAACCATTTAGTCTTCTCCCCCTTTGACAACAATGCCAAAAAGTAAAAGAGCTAAATCATGATTTCTTCCTCTGTGAAGTGATTTGCCTTGTTGTGTATCATCTTAGTCTCGGTCACAGCAACTTGTCTATATTCACTATTTCTTGCACACCTTTAGAAAACCTTCTAAAGTGCGTAAATCAGCATCAATCCACACATAATATTTTGTAGATTCATCGAATTGATGCTTTCATTGAACTTTGTCAGTGAGTAAAAGATAGGGGTAGGACCCCTAACTTTCTTCTGAGATACTCAAAAGTTTCCCTTGGCAATGGCTTTGTGAAGATGTCTGCTAATTGCTCCTTTGAACTGATATATTCCAGCACAACTTTCTTCTTTTGAACTTCTTCTCTGAGATAATGATACTTTATAGAGATATGTTTTGTCTTAGAATGCATTACCAGATTCTTTGAAATGTTAATGGCACTCATATTATCACAAAATATAGTTACTGGCTCAGTAACCTTCTCATTTATACCTTCCAATAGTTGTTTGATCCATGCTATATTTGTGCAATTCAATGTTGTAGCAACATATTCAGCTTCTGTTGTTGACTGTGAGATACATCCTTGTTTCTTACTAAGCCAACTCACTAGTCTTTCTCCTAAAAAGAAAGCTCCACCACTTGTGCTTTTCCTGTCATCTATGTTGCCTGCCCAATCAGCACCAGTATAAACTTTTAAATCAAAATCATTTCTCTTTTCATATACTAAGCCATAATCTTCAGTGCCTCTCAGGTATCTGAAAATTCTCTTGATTGCTATCATATGGGTTTCCTTGGGATCTGCAGAGAATCTTGCAACAATACCTACTGCATGTGCTATATCTGGTCTACTATGCACAACATATTGCAACTTCCCAATCATAGATCAGTAAAGTGTCTCATCAACAAATGCAGATTCATCATTCTTTGATAGTTTATAGTTAGTAGTCATAGGAGTACTTACTGGTTTAGAATCCTCCATTCCAAATTTCTTCAAGATTTCCTTTCTGTACTTGGATTGAGTAATGAAAATCTCATCTTTCATTTGCAGTATCTGTAAACCTATAAAATACTTTATCTCACCGATTAATGACATCTCAAATTCTTTGCTCATTTTATTTCCAAAGTTCTTGCATAAGAAGTCATTACCACAAAAAATAATATCATCAACAAATATGGCTGAGATCAGTATTTCAATGCCCTCATCACTCTTCATGTACATGTTGTTTTCACTTGTCCTTATAAAACCAATTTTGATCAAATAAGAGTGCAGTCTCTCATACCATGCTCTAGGTGCTTGTTTCAGACCATATAAAGCTTTGTTCAATTTGCATACCTGATCTTTACATTTGTCTTCAACAAATCCTTCAGGTTGTTCAATGTAAACTTCTTCTTCTAGTATACCATTCAAAAATGTAGATTTAGCATGCATTTGATATACCTTGAAATTTTTGAAAGAAGCATATGCCAACAATGTTCTTACTCCCTCAAGTCTAGCCATAGGTGCAAAAGTCTCACCATAATCTATTCCTTCTTATTGAGCATAACCTTTCCAAACTAGTCTTGCTTTCTTTCGAATGACCTCACCTTTTTCATTTAGCTTGTTCCTGAAAATCCACTTAGTACAGATTACATTTTTGTCCTTCGGTCTTGGGATCAGTGTCCATGTGTCATTCTTCTTGATTTGATCAATCTCTTCTGTCATAGCATTTACCCAATCTTCACTGTTAAATGCCTCTTTCACTATTCTCGGTTCAAATTCAGATATCAGACATGTGTTATGTCTCAGTTTGTTCCTTGTCATCACTGGATCATCCTTATCTTCTATAATCTGACTTGATGCATGATGTCTTCTGACATATTTGGCTAATATAGGCTCGATAGGTTCTGTATGATCTTCTTCATCACTCGGTAACTGGACATTATCTTCATTTTCTTCAGCAACTTTCTCAGTAGGACTTCTCGGTTGAACATAAACAAATTCTTCATAATTTTTTGGTTCTTTGGAATTTCCTTCATCATTTCTTTCTACAAATTCATCAATTTTCACATTTGCACTTTCTACTATTTTGTTAGATGATTTGATCAGACATTTAAATGCTTTACTTCTAGAAGAATAACCAAGAAATGTTCCTTCTTCACTTTTCTGATCAAACTTTCCATTTATGTCATCTTTGTGAACATAGCATCTACTTCCAAAGATTTTAAAATAACTGACATTAGGTTTCTTGTCATACCAGATCTCATATGGTGTCTTCATAGTTCCTTTCTTCAGTTGAACTCGATTCAAGGTGTAAACTGTAATGCTGATTGCTTCTCTCCAAAATATTTGAGGTACCCTCTTTTCTATCATCAGGTTTCTTGCATAATCTACAATTGATCTCTTTCTTCTCTCGGCTATCCCATTTTGCTGAGGTGTTCTTAGTGCAGATACTTGCCTTTTTATACCATGATCATTGCAGAATAAGTTAAATTCATCAGAAGTGAACTCTCCTCCTCTATCAGATCTAAGACATTTTAGTTGTCTTCCTATTTCATTTTCAACTCTTGCCTTGTACCATTTAAACATTTGAAAAGCTTTTGATTTTTCTTTTAAAAACATAACTGACATCATCCTTGAGTAATCATCCACAAATAATATGATATATTTATCACCATAATAACTTTGAACTTTCATGGGACCGCAACGATCAGTGTGTACTAGATCTAAAATTCCTTTAGAAGTGTAGGACTTACTTGTAAAGCTTGATCTTGTCATCTTACTCATCTGGCATCCTTGGCATATAACATTCTTACGTTTTTCCAGACTCGGTAGACCTCTTACTCAATGCTTCTTGCTTATTTTGATCAGGTTATCAAAATTTACATGACAAAACCTTTTATGCCATAACCAGGTATCATCTATCTTAGCATATAGGCACTTGTTCCAAGTTGAGTCAAGATGAAATGTATTACCTTTTGTTTGTGTCCCGGTAGCAGCTAACTTTCCATGCTTGTCATGAACTTTGACAATTCCTTTCTGAAATTCTATTTGGTATCCTGTATTGTTTAGTTGTGCTACACTCAATAAATTGTATTTTAAACCTTCAACCCAGTATACATCAACACATTTAGCATTGTCAAGAAGTGTTATAGATCCTTTACCTTTCACCGGACATGGTGCATCATTACCAAATCTTACATAGCCTCCATCATAGTCTTCTAATTTAACAAACTTGTGTTTATCACCTGTCATGTGATGTGAGCATCCACTGTCTATGATCCAAGAATCATTATTATTTATGTGAGATATTAGGGCTTTTTCTTCATACCTTTCTTCATCTAATCCATCTTTAATAGCCACATAAACAACTTCCTTAGTATCAGTTTCATCAGATTTATCATCGTTGGATTCCTCATCAGCTACTAGGCATGTCTTTTTGTCTCTCCTTCTGAAGTCTCGATGTCATCTGTATTGGTTGTCTTTCTGCCTGTTATCTCGGTATTCTCTCTTTTCACTAGATTCTTTGTCAGGACAGTTAGAAGCCATATGTCCTATTTTATCACTATTGAAACATTTTAAAGGTAGCTTTCCTTTACACTTACCTTTTCCTCTCGGTAACCTTCTAGCTAATAATGCTTCAAACTCTTCTTGCTTCTTGATTTCCTCATATAGTTTGTGCACTTCTTCCATGTTCTTGTGAAATCTTTCACTTGCTCCACTGTGATTCCCTTTAGAGTACTTACTCATTCTATCATTGTAATCATCAGATTCACCAATATGAAAAGAACTAAATGCGGATTCTACTTTATTTACCGAAGACCCACTGTTATCAAAATTACTTAACTCAAATGCATGTAGCTTACCAATAGTAGCATCCAAAGAAACTAGCATGTTAGGTACAAACCTCAATTCATTGATTGCAGATACTTGAATGGCATAAGTAGGTAGAAGGGTTCTCAACAACTTACTTGTTACATCCTTTTCTTCAATAGTTCCTCCTACTCCTTTAATTTGAGTGACAGTCTCCTTTAACCTTGTATTGTATTGGGTTATGTTCTCACCTTCATTCATTCTCATGGATTCAAGTTGTCCTCTTAAACTATCTACTTTTTCTTTTTGAACATGTTCATCACCGCCATATACAAATATGAGCTTGGTCCACATTGCTTTTGCATCATTACAGCCTTCTAGGTCATTAAACTCTGAGTCGGTCAATGCTGATGTTATTTCAATCATAGCTTGAATGTGTTCTCGTTTTGCCTTTATCTCTTCCAAGGTCATCGAGTTGGTGCTTGGTGGTATGTAATCATTCTCCAAATAATATATTGCATATTCTCCAAATCTTGATAAATGCAGCTTCATCCTTTTCTACCATGTGGAGAAACTTGACTTGTTCAGCTTTGGTGCATCCCTTTTATACATCTTCGGATCTTTGCGTCAAGTACCTTTAAACTTTTTCTTCTAGAGTCAAAAGCTCTAATACCAATTGTAAAGTTTTGATGCCAATAGCTAACAAGATGAGAGGGGGGGGGTCAATCATACAAACTTAATCTTCCATAAAATCAATAGATTCAACCTTGGTAACTTAAACTTCAGCAATATAACCAAAAACTGCTAAACATGCAAATTCATAAACACATAATCATCATAACACATATAACACCAGATTTAACGTGGAAACCCAAATAGACAAAACCCACTATGGGATTTCCGACCCACTAAGAAATATACTCTTCTAGAGTATGCTCGGTTAAAAGAAAATCTTGTTAAAGATTACAAACACATTGCTAGATGTGATCCAGTTAAGGGATTTCCCTCAGATCTATTAGGATCTTCACTTTGTTAGAAGTGACCTTGTTAACAGATTTCAAACACTCAACTAGAATGTCACCTTGTTAGAGGGTTTACAAATAAGACTGTTAAGTCCACTTGGTTAAGAGATTTCTTGTTACTTATAGAATAAACAATAGTAATAATATATATCTGCAACTTCACATCTAAAATGCTAAAGAAGATTCTTATTTGCTCAAAACAATCTTGTCATAGGACTTATCTTGTCCCTCTGCTGGGCTCCTTACTCTGTTATTCAAACAGGTCTTTAAGATTCTATGCTTGGTAATCACTATGTGGCATCCTTGTGCTTACACTTGCCCACATACATTGTTCATCAACAATTTCTTATTTATAAACAATTTGCTAACCACTGAATCTCCTTGATCACATTTCCCATGATCAATCTTAGCCATCAGATCTTCAATCTTGACCAAGTTCAATGCATCCTTCGATCTGAAAACATTTTACCTTGCCTAGGGACTTGCATTCCTTTCTTGGAAGTTGCACAAGGTTATTGCATTTCAATCTGCGTTGTAGATCTTCCTGCTGATCTTCCATTGCCATAGATCCTTAACAAACTTCATGCATGACATACCAATCATTTATACATCTCTAGCTCATCAACATCCTTCATTAAATAATGCTTTTATCCATCCAATGCGACCTGTCATAACTCGGTTGCAACTCCGTAAATACTAAACTTTACTCGGTAGACATTCCGCCTTCATTAACTGATATCGATAACCTTAGTTTTTACCGACTAGGTTCCTTAGGGTTTACCGACTAGGTTCTTTGCTCGGTGACATAGTATAGCATTAACCTTACAATCAACAACATATCTAGGATATCAAAACAATCTAAACATCATGATCTCATCATTGTCTAACTCGGTAATAGTTGCCAATTGAATAACTTATTTCTCCCCTTTCTTATCACATTCTTTCTGTGTCACTTACTGACCACTTAATACTCATCAAAACATACTTCTTAAGATATGGCAACATCATACTAAATTAGGAAATTAATTTCTTGACATCAATGACAAAATAATGTTATAAAGATAGTTATCATCCCTTTTCAGTTATATCAAATAATCTTCAACAACCTTCTCAATATCCTTAATGAATATCAACAATCTTTCTTTCTATTGAAATGCCAACACCTAGTCTCCTCATTTTTAGTTTGTTGGGAATCCCTTTCTAAAGTCAATTCTTGTTTAAATGTACCATCACTAAATCTCCAATAGAAAATCACACATCTCTTTGTGTGGCATCAACGCTGGCTTTAACTTTTTGTGAAAAATCTTGGAGAGCTCGTCTGACTTGGTCATGAACCTCCTTCATAGATTGAGTGACATCATCAGCTTGACCACTTTTGTATGTCAGATCACCAAGATCCCATAATTCCATAACACCTCATGGGTGCATACCATACACTATCTCAAAAGGACTCTTCCTAGTTGACCAATTGACACTATCATTGAAGGCAAACTGCGTGGTGAAGAACCCGATCCCAACTCTGTCCATATTTCTTTGTCAAACACCTTAAAAGGTTTCCAAGTGTCCTATTTACCACCTCTATCTGACCATCCATTTAGGGATGATAGGCTGAACCAAAAGACAAATTAGTTCCCAATCTTTTCCAAAGAGTTTTCCAAAAATGTCCAAGGAATTTGACATCTCTATCAGAAACAATACTAACCAGCAATCCATGGATTCTTATAACCTCTTTGGAAAACAAGTGTGCAATGTGACTAGCATCATGAGTAGTTTTGCAAGGAACAAAATGTGCCATCTTACTGAATCTGTCAACAACAACAAAAATGCTATCACAGGCAAGCTTCGTTTTAGGTAATCCTACCACAAAATCCATACTGACACATTCCCATGGCCTGGTAGGAATAGGTAATGGCTGATAAAGTCCAACATTAGTAGTTGTACCTTTACCTATCTAACAAACCATACGTTGCTCAACATACCTTCTGATATCCCTCTGCATTCTGGGCCAATAGTAAAACCATTGAACAAGTTCCAATGTCTTATTAAAGCCAAAATGACCACTCAAACATCCATTGTGCTTTTCTTGGATTAGATTTTCCCTCATCGATCCTTTGGGAACACATAATTGTCCATCTTTAAACAACAAACCATTTTGCAAAGTAAAGTCAACATATTCACTATGAAAGTGATTTTGAAATTCTTGACAAACCTTGTAAATGGCTGCAAAATCTTCATCATTGGGGTACAAATCTTTGAAGTAATCAACTCCAATACTCTGAATCTGCACTTCTTGCACTGTTAGTAGCCTTCTACTCAAAGCATCTGCTACTTTATTGCACTATCCTTTCTTATGCTTAATAGAAAACATTTATGACTGCAAATGTTCAACCCATTTAACATGCCTATGACTCAACTTATCTTGTGAATTAAAAAAACTCAAAGCCAGATTATTTGTATAAACAACAAACTCTTTAGGTAAAAAGTAGTGCCTCCACTTCCTAAGAGCTTGGATAAGAGCATACAACCCAAGATCATAGGATGAATACTTCTTCTTGGTATCATTGAGCTTCTCACTAAAGAAAGCTACGGGTATGTTCTCTTGACTTAAAATAGCACCAACTGCTATATTACTTGCATCACATTCAATTGTGAACAACTTATCAAAAATAGGAAGAATGAGTACTGGTTGTGTAGCTACCTTTTATTTCAAAAGTTCAAACCCTTTGTTAGCTGCATTGGTCCACTGAAACTTAATCTTAACTCCTCCTTTGATGGTATCCAACATGGGTGCACAAATCTCACTGAACCCTCTGATAAAATTCCTATAGAACTGTGCCAAACCATGAAAACTTCTTACTGCACTTGTTGTCTTTGGTGTTGGCCAATTTGTGATGGCTTCCACCTTTGATGTGTCCATCTTCAAATCTCCTCGTGAAACTACAAATCTGAGATAGACAAGTTCCTACTTCATAAACTCACACTTCTCCAAGTTTATTGTTAGTTACTCATCATAAAATTCTTGCAATAAAATACTAAGATGTTGTAGATGTTCCTCTTTAACTCTACTGAAAATCAAGATGTCATCTAAGTATACAACAACAAATTTACTAATAAAATCTTTAAGCACTTCATTCATGAGTCTCATGAATGTACTGGGAGCATTACTAAGACCGAATGGCATAACAAGCCACTCATAAAGTCCTTCATTGGTTTTGAAGGCTGTTTTCCATTCATCACCTTCTTTTATTTTGATCTGGTGGTATCCACTTTTGAGATCAATCTTAGTGAAATACTTCGCACCTTCCAAGAAATCCATCAAGTCTTCAATTCTTGGGATAGGAAATCTGTACCTGATAGTGATTCTATTTATGGCTCTTGAATCTGTGCATAGCCTCCATGTTCCTCCTTTCTTGGGTGCTAACACTGAAGGTATGGCACAAGGACTTATACTCTTCTTTATCAATCCTTGGTCCAATAATTCTTGGACTTGTCTAGCCACTTCCTTGTTTTGTTTGGGAGTCATCTTATAGGCTACTTTCCTGGGTAATAATGCTCCATGAATAAAATCAATCTGATGGTTGATGGCTCTAACAAGGGGTAGGGTTGTTGGTGCTCCATCACTTATAATTTCTTTGAACTAGTTTAGTACCTGGTGCACTTCATGAGGTATTGGAACCTTCTTTTCTTGCTTTTCTTCCTTTGGTTTCACTATAAGAGCAAATCCCACTCCTTCTCCTTCCTTGAGAGTGTTAATGAACTCTTTTTCACTCACCAATGACACATTTGGGCCTTTAGTTTTGTTGCTCTCTCCTTCTTCAATTAGGAACTGAAAGTGGAATGTAACTCCATCCTTTTGAAAAGAATAAGAGTTCTCCTCTCCATTGTGAATGGCCTTTCTATCAAACTGCCATGGTCTACCCAGAAGTAGATGGCAAGCATCCATAGGTAGGATGTCACATAAGACTTTATCCTTATAACTACCTATGTTGAACTCAACCCATGTTTGTTCATTCACTACCACATGCTACTCCTTGTTGAGCCAAGTGACCCTATATGGATTACTATGTGGAATTCTTTTCAACTTCAGTTTACTTACTGCTTCCTCTAACATAATGTTGTCAGTAGATCCCAAGTCTATCACCACTCTACAAACCTTACCAAGGACCTTGCATTTGATTCTAAACAAAGCTCTTCTTTGAGTTGGTTCTTCTTTGATTGGCTCCTTAATCAAGGATCTTCTCATCATTAAATTTTCTCCATCTTCAGGAGCTAAGCTCACATCTTGTGTCTTGCTATTTTCTGCATCCTCTTGTGCATATGTCACTCTTCTTTCACTCCCTTGAGATGAAGAGGATTTCTCTGGACATCTATAGGCAAGGTGACCCAACTTTTGGCAATTGTAACACTTCATGGTGGAGAAGTAGGACCCTCTTTCTAGTCCACTAGATCTACCTCTTCCTGGGTTGCTATATGATCCCCTTCCTCTATAGCTGCTCTTGCTATGTGAATCCTCACTTTACTCTATAAGTTTGGACTCTCCTTGGGACCTTTGATCTATTCCTCTTCCACCAAAACTGCCCCTTTGGCCTCTACCATATTTTCCTTGGCCTCTTCCTCTATAGCTTTGTTCTTGCTTCTTTTTTCTCTTTTCCTCCACCTTTAGTGCCAATTGATAGCATTTATGCATGGTGTTAGGGCTTAACAAACTCAAATCTTCTTGAATATTCCATCTCAAGCCATTCAATTATCTCGCTACCTTGATGCTCTCATCCTCTACCACCTTGAATCTCAGACACAACTTCTGAAATTCCTTAGTGTAGCTGCTCACATCCAAGTCTCTTTGTCTCAGATTTTGTCTCTTTTTGTATAATTGGATCTCATAATCTTCAGGAATATAGGCTTCCCTCACCTTGGCTACCATTCCTTCCCAACTGGCTATTTGGTTCTTACCCTCTTTTTGCCTTTCTTCTTGGATAAATTTTCATCAAGTCAAGGCTACTCCTCTCAATCTAGACTTAGCTACCTTCACCTTTTAGGCTTCACTAACTCCATCACACTCAAAGTGATTATCCAATCCTTAAATCCATTCCATGACTATTTCAGGCTCCATTTTTCCATAGAAAAGTGGCACTCCTTCCAAGGATTTTCCTCCTAAGGCTTTAATGGCTTTCAGGAAAGGTTCTTTAGGTAGAACAGGGTCTGAGGCAGGTATCCTATCCTCTTCTACTGATTCTTTTCCCTTCCCTTCATTGACCTGGATTGCTAGTTTCTCAGTTCTATCCTCAACGATGTCTAGTTTTCTCTCCAATTGCATTAATCTTTCTCTCAGGAGTCTATTCTCTTCCTCCTGGTCTTCTACCTTCTTAGCTAACTCTGCATTGGTCACCATTCTGGAATTATTTTCTCCCACTGACTCAGTGTTTGACATCAACTACTTTCTTCCCAAGTTTAAACTTTCTCTGATACCAATATGATAGGGAGGCTACCTAGCTTACCATCAATTAGGCTTCTTTAATGGTTTGTTTCTATCCCTTCCTGGGTTCACATCTACCTCACCAAACTTATCATGGCTTCCCTACCATTTGTTTTCTTATCTCACTTTTCTCAAGCTCACAAGGTAATCTTGCCCACTAAAACCTTGCAAGGATGCATGACACACACATGTATTCCCTCATTGCAACACCATCCATCTTGTTTGGTTTAAAAAACTTTTCTCTATTGGATTCACAATGTCACGGTTTCAGGCTTGTAGCCTTCTAGAACTTCTTCCAGTTCCCAACAGATTCCTTCCCTTCAAGTTATCTTCATTACATTACTTAAACCTAGATGGACTACTTCCAAGCTTGCCTAGGCTCAGTATGCAGAAATGACGATTGCCATTTCCTGGTTTCCTCCTACTGCTATTTTACTCATACTGTACATTTTTGGCTCTTCCTGAACCACTCCAATCATCATGTGGATCCCACGATGGAGTTTCAAGACAGAGCCATATTTACAATGTGGATTCAAACAAAGAATGAACAACAAAAAGGAAACTCTAGCTACAGAACTGTAATGAAAAATTTAGCAAAACAAAACAGATCAATATTCAGCGGTCGAGACTAGAAAACAAACTTGTATGTATTTCTTTTGTTTTTAAAAAATGATCCAACAAACCCTTACAATTCATCTTTGTGGACTCTTATAGCTCATCCATCTGTCATACAAAGACAGACTGTTACAAAATGTTACAACCCTCCTTTATCACTTTTGATTTGATACAATTTGTATTATATCTTTTTGTGGTTGAGCTATTGAATATGGTTGAATAAATATTATAAAAGGTTAAATAATGGACCCACATACACACTTGGAGAATATAATTTAAATAAGCATTATTTTTTTTTCCCATTCCCAATTATGGCACATGTTGTAAGAGAAATTAGAAGCTTCTAGAGGAATCTTCATTCTTTAATTCCCTTGCATGTAACTCCCCCACTAGGATATTAATCAATTTTGCATGGATCCAATATTGGAAAAAGAATCTCATTTTCAATTAATTTCTCTAGATAGTGGAGTTAAGGGGTTTTTTCTTATATATTGTATGCAATTTTCAAAAAGAGGGAGTTGATTATTTTTTTTGAAGAAAAGTTTTCTCAAGTAGTTTTTTTCTGGTAGTCACATTTTTTATTTGTAGAATTGTTAAGTTTGTTTTGAAGAAATTTCACCAAGCTTGTAAGGAAGGATCAAGGAAGGCTAGCTTGAAGATTTGGAGAGGATTCAACATCAAAAGGCTTCTCCAGGTTCCCCCCCCCCCCTTTTTTGCATTTGCTAATTGCTTATGTAAATTTTATATTTTCAAAAGGAAATATCTCCTCTTAGATTCTTTTATTTGAATATTATTTCTTAATTGTTAGATAGATTAATTAGAAAGGAAAATCTATTTTTAATTAAAGAAATGCATTGATAAAAGTACTTTTCAAACATGCAAATGCAGATTTCTTTTTATTTGTTAATCTGTTTAGAGAAAAGAAAGAAATTAGACTCCTACCTTTTTCTGCTTTTTGAAATCTAGAGAAAATCTTGAATCTGGAAAAATCATCCTTTTCAACATCTCTACTTTTTTTTTAAAACTCAAAATTATTTTCTCTCTGTAATAGTTTCTTTCTCTATGCATATAATAATTTGTATTGAGAAATCTTGCTATGTGAAATAGTATTTCAAATATGAATATTTTTTCTCAATATTGTTGTATAAACTCCCTGTGAAAATATTATCCTTGTTATTTTTATTTTTTTTCAGAAATCTCTCTTCCTCTGTGAATATTAATTTCCTAACAAACTCATCATAAAAATTTATGTTTACCTCAACGTAAGGCAAATTTGTTGAATATGATCACTGTGAAATCGAAGTTTATACATTTATCGAGGTAATTTAGTTCTCTATTGTATTGCTTGTCTCAATTTCAAGTAGAAAGTATCTTTTTTGGGCTCCCGTGAAAACATCTGAAACAATTTTCTCTATTTTCTTTCATACCAGTGAGTAGATTCTTATTTTTATTTTTATAATAACATTTTTATAGACCCCTCTTAAATTGTTAATAAAGCTGGAAGAAAACTATATATATATTGCAATATTAAACTTATATGATAAACAAAATATAAAATAAAACAAAGTAGTTTCAAATTTTTTTTTTTTTTTTGTATTAAATAAATTAAATGGTCAACATACGGGGGGGGGGGGGGGGGGGGGGGGGGGCAGAGTTAATATAACCATCACGGAGTGGTACTCTCCACTACCCCTGTAGTCACTATTATGACAGTGGCCACAAAAGGAGTGGAGGGGCCCATGGCTAACCCCTCATCACTACGGGCCTGCACCTGTAGGTCTGCAATGATGATGGGACCCGTGGCCCCCACTCCCCACTTGGCAATAAAAGCTTATTTTCGTATCATTCTTTTTAATTTAGAATTTTTTTTATACACATTAATTTGCAAATTGGAATTTGCTAATAACTTCTTTGATTTAAATTTTAGTTTAGTAAGGTTAAACTTAGAAAAAATCATAAATAATTTGGATCATTGTTTAGTAAATTTATAATTATAAATTAAAGTATATCTAAATTTATAATTAGAATCTTTCAATCTATTTGAGATTTATTGGGTTTCTTAGTTGGTATTTTAGATTCATTAAAAACAATTAATTCATATTAATATGATTTGATCCAAAATTTGTCTTATGTCTAAACTAATTGCTTATTTTGAACTAGTGACTCTATAATTAATTATTCTCATGATAGAAATAAACATTGCTTAATCTTGCATGTAAATTACACTATTCTTGCATCATGCGAATTACTTATACATTATTTGCATTTATTAATGAGCAAGTTACATTTTCATCATCTTCATGCAAGTTACACGTTTAATTATCAATATGCGAGTTTCATAATTGCCATTATTGTGCAAGTTATATTTCCAGTTTTGAATATTAAATAATTTAGTTGTAGAAGGATGGTATTTTTTTCAAGTGGTTCATGAATCCCATAGAAGTAGTTATTTCAATTAATTAAGCTTTGCAATGTCTAATTATACACGTTCATTTCATAATTGTTTCAAGCATGATGCTAATTAAAAGTTTTCATAGCCTCTTAGTTAGAAAACTAAACAAAGGGAGCTGGAAAACAAAAACCTAGTAGCGTTCGATATTTATGGTGCCTTTGGGTGACGCTTACGGGTAATGTCATCATGTTGAGTTACCGCACTTAACGCCTAATAAAGCTGCATCAACGACGTTTGTGGCATCGTCCCTATAAATCATCGGGGATTAATAAGGGACACTTAGAAGTTAAAATCCAAGGGGTGGGTAATCCCCCTTGGATCGATAATCTAATAAGATAATCCTTAAATGATTTTACACCCGCTATGTTAAACCATAGTAAACCCCTTTAGGGTTGATTGAGTGAAATGCTTTTATAAATTTCACTAAATCTTGAAAGAGTTGTTGACGATTGACAATTGGGTCAAGGGTGACGCTTATGATAGGTATTAGGATCTAGTTGTTTTAGGCCACAAGCAATAGGCCATCTTGAGCCTTTTCTTAAGAGCTACCATCGTGGGTAGCAACCACAGAGAAACTGTCTAGGACATTGACCCTAAAAAGGGTTGCATACCCACCAAATAGTTTACATTAAACCATAGATTAGAAAATAGAACTACATACTTTACCCCTTGATCACGTGCCTAAATGGGTATGTAGGCAGTCTAGGGATGAAGTTGTCCCTAGTACTCATGCGTTCGTGGATGGGGTCTAGGATTTGGTAAGAAGAAGGATTGTGAAGAATCCTGATTTGAAAGATAACTGTAATAAAAGAAAAATTAATTCAATGTATACTCGAAAGGAATCCTGTATGGATTCGCTTGACTTCCCGAGGCTTTAAGCCAAATTCTGAGGCAGAATTCAAGCTTGCATTATGTTATTTTGATTTCTCTTAAGGACGGCGACCTCGGTGCACTCCTATTAGAGGAGTGTAGTACTTAGTGAGTGACTCAGGACCCGAATGGTCCCGATGAGTCTAAGTCTCTGGCCAGAGCACCTCCAATCCCAAGTTGGATAGATGCCTACCCTGTATGGGTAGATGCCTATCCCGTATTGGATAGATGAAACCTTTTGTCCCGTATGGATAGATGCCTAACTCGTATGGTTGGATGCTCATCCTGGATGGATGAATGCGTAATGCAAATGGATAGATGCCCAGAGTATGTGATTGAATCAAACACAAATGATTAAATATAAAAAAAAAGGGGGTCAAAATTTTGTTGGGTTAAGTAAAGTGGGTTATTACATGTGGTATCAGAGAAAAGGTTCAAATCTAGGCCTTGTGCTCACTTCAACTTACACAACTAAGGGAATGTCTTGCAATGGTAGAGATTAAATTATAAAATCTTAAATCAAGAACTAACTACATAATTTAATTTTCAGGTAAAACCCTAGATGGCTAGAGGAAGGGGAAGAGGAAGAGGAAGAGGAAGGGGAAATGGAAGACGTGCTACCACTAGGAGACAAATGGAAGCTAACCATGAGGAAATTCATGAAGAAAACCATGAAGAAAACCATGAGGAAAACCATGAAGGGAATCAACAAAACCAAGGGAATAACGAAGATGGGGTTGAGGCTATAATTAACCTACTAACCAAACAAAGGGATAAGATCAACTTCTTGGAGCAATCAATGTAGGACCTTAGGGAAAGGCAGAATGAAATTGAAAATCAAAGTGGAATTGAAAATGGGAACCCTGGTAGAAATCAAGGGAATGTGATGGACAATAGAAAAGAAAATAACATATTGGAACTCTCTAAGGATTTGAAGAAAATCACCCCCCCTAAGTTCGATGGGAGGCAAATTGGTGAAGGAGCTGAAAATTGGTTAAATGAAATGGAAAAGTATTTTGAACTAAGGGATTTTAGTGAAACAACCAAGGCCTTATGGGGTTCCTATCAACTCATAGGGGAGGCAGCTAGTTGGTGGACCAACACAAAGGAGCAAAATGGGTATAGCAGGGATACGATCACATGGGATCAATTTTTTCACCATTTCTGTAAAAGGTGGCTACCATAATTGTTCTTTGATGAGAAGGTGATAGAGTTCCATAATCTACGACAAGGGCCCCTATCAGTCCAACAATATTGGGATAAGTTTGCCAAATTGCTTAAGTAGGTACCTATGTACCAAAAAGATGAAGAAGGTCAAGCGAGGAAGTTCATTTTGGGACTAAATAACAACATAGGGGCAGAGGTTGACATGCATGGACCCTAAAACATGAACAGAGTACTTGAAAAGTCCCTAAGGCAGGAGAGAAAGATTCAAGCCCTAACAATAGCAAGGCAGAACTATAATGGGAACCACTCATTTAAAAGGAAGCAAGAATTCAAGGGGAACACTAACTTCAACAAAAGTCAAAGGAATAATTCTTCCAAAAGAAGGCCATCCCCTAATCAATATCAGAGGAATGGAAATAATAATAATAATAGGGGCAATTATAATAGGAATGACTAGCACAATAGGATAACTTATCCACCTAGGGCCAATGAAACAAGGAATGATCCCCCTAGGAATCAAGGCAGGAGGGGTCCTCTAGGTGGATGTTTTATGTGTGGGGGAATCCATTTTACTAGAGAATGCCCCAGGATGCAAGGTTAGATTAGGGCCAATCAACCACAACAAGGGCCTCAACAAAGGATTCATGCAGTAGTTAGAAATCGAAGAGCAAGATTCCAGAATGTTCCCATGGAAACTAAAGGTAAACTATTTGAACAATCAATTTCAATTCTAATTGACACTGGGTCATCTGAATGTTTCATCTCACTTGAATTAGTAATAAAATATGCATTAAAAGTTAATCAAATGGAGTCATCATGGATGGTTCAATATGGGGATAAGGCAACTAGGGAAGTAAGTAAGTGTTTGCCAAGGGCAAGGGTACAATTTCCTGAGTTTGAAACAAAGGTAGATCTCTATGTGGCACCCCTAGGGTTATATGATGTAATTATTGGAATGAGTTGGTTAACGGATCATCAAACTAATGTAAATTGCTATAAAAAAGTTGTTGAATGTTTGGATGATGGGGGAAAAGGGTCAAAATCCAAGGAAAGTTTAACCCCATTAACATAGAAACCATAACAACCATGCAATTAAAGAAGGAAAGAAGAAGAGGAGGCCTAATCTATATGGTTGGAATTGATGAAGGACGAGAGGAAAATACCCCAACCTTTGAAAATACCCCTTTCTTACGAGAATTCAAGGATGTATTTCCAGAAGAATTACCCGTCTTACCCCCTAGAAGGAAGTTTGACTTTTCTATCGACTTACTATCGGGAGCTGAACCAGTATCAAGGGCACCATACCGAATGAACACAACTGAATTACAAGAACTCAAAATGCAATTAGAGGAACTCTTAGCTAAGGGATTAATAAGGCCAAGTGTATCACCATGGGGAGCACCAGTCTTATTCGTTAAGAAGAAGGATGGAACCTTAAGACTATGAATCGACTATAGGATGTTGGACAAGTTCACAATAAAGAATAGGTATCCCTTACCTCAAATAGAGGATCTTTTTGACCAAATGAAAGGAGAAGTAGTTTTCTCAAAGATAGACCTCTGATCAGGATATCATCAACTCAGAATTAAGGAGGAGGACATTCTGAAGACAACTTTTAGGACTAGATATGGGCATTATGAATTCACAGTAGTACCTTTTGGTGTAACCAATGCCCCAGCTGCATTTATGAACCTAATGAATAGTGTACTCCATGACTACTTGGACAAATTTGTTTTGGTATTTTTGGATGACATCTTGATTTACTCTAGGAATGAGGAGGAACATTTAGTACACCTACAAATGGTTTTGCAAAGGTTGAGGGAACATAAGTTATATGGGAAACTGTCAAAATGTGCCTTCTTCGAGGAAAAATTCACTACCTTGGGCATATAATATCAAAGGAAGGAGTAGCAGTTGATCCAGATAAGATAAAGGCAATAGTAGAATGGCCGGTCCCTAAAAATGTTTCAGAGCTAAGAAGCTTTATGGGGATAGTAGGGTACTATAGGAGGTTTGTGGAAGGATTCTCTAAGATAGCAAACCCCATCACCTCATTGCAGAGGAAGGAAAAAAAGTTTGTGTGGACAGAGAAAAGTGATAAGACATTTCAAATCTTGAAGGGAAAACTAACTTCAACACCCATTTTAAAAGTACCAGATCCGAATGGACACTTCATAGTCGTAATTGATGCTTCTAATGAAGGTTTAGGAGGAGTTCTTATCCAAGATGAAGGGTTAGTAGCTTATGAATCCAGGAAGCTGAAGACTCATGAAGTTAATTATGCACCCCATGACTTAGAGTTAGCAGTGATTGTGCATGCCCTATAGAAATGGAGACACTTCTTAATAGGGAAGCCCTTTGAGTTAAAGTCAGATAACCAAGGACTAAAGTACATCTTTACCCAACCCCACTTAAATGCTAGACAAAGAAGGTGGTTATAGTTTCTAAGTGAATATGATTTTGAAATTGAATATATTAAGGGGAAGGAAAATAGGGTGTCAGATGCTTTAAGTAGGAGGAGACACTTGATGACTATAGCAACATTAAAAACTTCTTTCAAAAGGCAAGTAATGGATGAGCAGGGACATGACCCATGGTATGAGAAAGTCAAATTGACTTTAGAATACGATCCAACAGATCCTAAGGTTGAAGGGTATATATTAGATTAAGATGGGTTGCTCAGATACAATAATACAATCTATGTTCCTAGTTCAGGGGACTTAAGGAAGGTAGTCTTATCAGAGGCTCATAATACCCCTTACTCAGGGCACCCGGGGGTTAACAAACTTTATGCAAATCTAAAGAAGCTATACTTTTGGCAAGGGATGAAGAATGACATAGTCAAGTATGTGGCTAAATGTTTGGAGTGCCAAAGGGTAAAGGTAGAGCATAGACATCTAGCTGGATTATTATAGTTACATGATGTACCTCAACACAAGTGGCAAGTTATTATCATGGATTTTGTGCAAGGGTTGCCCATTTCACCTTCTAGGCATGATACAATAGTGGTGGTAATTGACAAACTCACTAAGGTGGCACACTTTATACCAAGGAATCTGGCGGATGATGCACCTACCTTGGCAAGGTGCTTTGTTAAGGAAATATTTAGGCTGCATGGAATGCCAGAGAAAATCATATCAGATAGAGATGCTAGATTCACTTCAAGGTTTTGGACAACTCTTCAATCAGCTTTGGGAACTCAACTAAATTTTGGTACTGCATACCATCCTGAAACTAATGGTCAAACAAAGAGGACAAATCAAATTTTGGAAGACCTACTTTGCATGTACTGTATGGACCAACAGAAGAAATGGGAAGATTACCTACCTCGGGTAGAGTTTGCTTACAATAATATATATCAAACATCTTTGGGAATGACACCTTTTGAAGCATTGTATGGTAGGCCATGTCGAACACCTTTGACTTGGGATAGTCTTGAAGATAGAGTAATCATTGGACCAGATATGTTGAAGGAAATGGAAAGGAAAACTAAGGAAATTAGGCAAAGATTGAAGGAAGCCTCATATAGGTAGAAAAGTTATGTAGACAAGAACAGGACACCAAGGGTGTTTGAGGTGGGAGAGAAAGTCTTCCTAAGGGTTAGGCCACATAAGAGCTCCATAAGGTTTGGGAAAAAGACTAAGCTTGCACCTCGTTATGTTGGGCCTTTTGAAATATTGGAAAGGATTAATCCAGTTGCATACTAGTTGGCCTTACCTCCCTGGTTGAGCCGAATGCATGATGTCTTCCATGTATCTCTTCTTAAAAAGTATGTACCTAATGAGAAACATATCTTGAATTGGGATGTTTTACAGGTCTAGGAAATGGGGGGAATAATGATAGAGCCATTCAAAATCTTGGAGAGGTGCTAGTGCCAATTGCACAACAGAGAGGTTGATCAATGCAAAGTACAATGGAATCAGTATGATGATAAGAATGCCACATGGGAAGATACTAGGGAAATGCAATAGTTGTTTCCTTTTTTGTTTTAAAATATCATGAACTACAGACTCTGTTATGGATACATTCAATAAGTACATCAGGATGATGCACAATTTAAGGGGGAGGGGGATGTCACAACCCTCTTTCATCACTTTTGATTTGATACAATTTCTATTATATCTTTTTGTGGTTGAGCTATTGAATATGGTTGAATAAATATTATAAAAGGTTAAATAATGGACCTACATACACACTTGGAGAATATAATTTAAATAGGCATTATTTATTTTTCCCATTCCCAATTATGGCACATGTTGTAGGAAAAATTAGAAGCTTCTAGAGGAATCTTCATTCTTTAATTCCCTTGCATGTAACTTCCCCACTAGGATATTAATCAATTTTGCATGGATCCAATATTGGAAAAAGAATCTCATTTTCAATTAATTTCTCTAGATATTGGAGTTAAGGGGGTTTTTCCTATATATTGTATGCAATTTTCAAAAAGAGCGAGTTCATTATTTTTTTTGAAGAAAAGTTTTCTCAAGTAGTTTTTTTTTTCTGGTAGTCACATTTTTCATTTGTAGAATTGTTAAGTTTGTTTTAAAGAAATTCCACCAAGCTTGCAAGGAAGGATCAAGGAAGGCTAGCTTGAAGATTTGGAGAGGACTCAACATCAAAAGGCTTCTCCAGGTTCCCCCCCCCCCCTTTTTGCATTTGCTAATTGCTTATGTAAATTTTATATTTTCAAAAGGAAATATCTCCTCTTAGATTCTTTTATTTGAATATAATTTTCTGAAGGAAATTATTTCTTAATTGTTAGATAGATTAATTAGAAAGGAAAATCTATTTTTCATTAAAGAAATGCATTGATAAAAGTACTTTTCAAACATGCAAATGCAGATTTCTTTTTATTTGTTAATCTATTTAGAGAAAAGAAAGAAACCAGACTCCTGCCTTTTTTTGCTTTTTGAAATCTAGAGAAAATCTTGAATCTGGAAAAATCGTGCTTTTCAGCATCTCTACTTTTTTTTGAAAACTCAAAATTCTTTTATCTTTGTAAATAGTTTCTTTCTCTATGCATATAATCATTTGTATTGAGAAATCTCGCTATGTTAAATAGTATTTCAAATATGAATTTTTTTTCTCAATATTGTTGTATAAACTCCCTGTGAAAATATTATCCTTGTTATTTATTTATTTTTCAGAAATCTCTCTTCCTCTATGAATATTAATTTCCTGACAAACTCATCATAAAAATTTATGTTTATCTCAACGTAAGGCAAATTTGTTGAATATGATAATTGTGAAATCGAAATTTATACATTTATCTATCTCTGAGGTAAGTTAGTTCTCTGTCGTATTGCTTGTCTCAATTTCAAGCACAAAGTATCTTTTTTGGGCTCCTATGAAAACATCTGAAACAATTTTCTCTATTTTCTTTCATACCAGTGAGTAGATTCTTATTTTTATTTTTATAATAACTTTTTTATATACCCCTCTTAAATTGTTAATAAAGCTGGAATAAAACTATATATATATTGCAATATAAAACTTATACGATAAACAAAATATGAAATAAAACAAAGTAGTTTCAATTTTTTTTTTTGTATTAAATAAATTAAATGGTCAACGTAGGGGGGGTAGAGTTAATATAACCATTGGGGAGTGGTACTCTCCACTACCCCTGCGGTCACTGTTACGACAGTGGCTGTAGAGGGAGTGGAGTGGCCCACGACTGTCCCCTCATCACTGTGGGCCTGCACCTACAAGTCCGCAGTGCTTATGGGACCCGTGGCCCCCACTCCCCACTTGCAATAAAAGCTTATTTTCGTATCATTTTTTTTAATTTAGATTTTTTTTTAGACATTAATTTGCAAATTGGAATTTGCTAATAATTTATTTAATTTAAATTTTAGTTTAGTAAGGTTGAACTTAGAAAAAATTATAAATAATTTGGATCAATGTTTAGTAAATTTATAATTATAAATTAAAGTATATCTATTTTTATAATTGGAATCTTTCAATCTATTTGAGATTTATTAGGTTACTTGGTATTTTAGATTCATTAAAAACAATTAATTCATATTATTATGATTTGATCCAAAATCTGTCTAATGTCTAAACTAATTGCTTATTTTGAACTAGTGACTCTATAATTAATTATTCTCGTGATAGAAATAAACATTTCTTAATCTTGCATGTAAATTACACTATTCTTGCATCATGCAAATTACTTATACATGATTTGCATTTATTGATGAGCAAGTTACATTTTCATCATCTTCATGCAAGTTACACATTTAATTATCAATATGAAAGTTTCATAATTGCCATTATTGTGCAAGTTATATTTCCAGTTTTGAATATTAAATAATTTAGTTGTAGAAGGATGGTATTTTTTTCAAGTGGTTCATGAATCCCATAGAAGTAGTTATTTCAATTAATTAAGCTTTGCAATGTCTAATTATGCACGTTCATTTCATAATTGTTTCAAGCATGATATTAATTAAAAGTTTTCATAGCCTCTTAGTTAGAAAACTAAACAAAGGGAGTTGGAAAAACAAAACCTAGCAGCGTTCAATATTTACAGTGCCTCTGGGTCACGCTTACGGGTAATGTCATCATGTTGAACTACTGCACTTAACGCCTAATAAAGCTACATCAATGACATCTGTGGCATTGTCCCTATAAATCATCGGGGAGTAATAAGGGACACTTGGAAGTTAAAATCCAAGGGGTGGGTAATCCCCCTTGGATCGATAATCTAATACGATAATCCTTAAATGATTTTACACCCGCTATGTTAAACCATAGTAAACCCCTTTAGGGTTGATTGAGTGAAATGCTTTTATAAATTTAACTTAATCTCGAAAGAGTTATTGACGATTGACTATTGGGTCAAGGGTGATGCTTATGATAGGTATTAGGATCTAGTTGTTTTAGGCCGCAAGCAATAGACCATCTTGAGCCTTTGCTTAAGAGCTACCATCGTGGGTAGCAACCGCAGAGAAACTGTCTGGGACATTGACCCTAGAAAGGGTTGCGTACCCACCAAATAGTTTACATTAAACCATAGATTAGAAAATAGAACTACATACTTTACGCCTTGATCCCATGCCAAAACGGGTTTGTAGGTAGTCTAGGGACGAAGTTGTCCCTAGTACTCAGGCGTTCGTGGATGGGGTCTAGGATTTGGTAAGAAGAAGGATTGCGAAGAATCCTAATTTGAAAGATAAGTGTAATAAAAGAAAAAGTAATTCAATGCATACTCAAAAGGAATCCCATATGGATTCGCTTAACTTCTTGAGGCTTTAAGCCAAATTCTGAGGTAGAATTCAAGCTTGCATTATGTTATTTTGTTTTCTCCTAAGGACGACGACCTCGAAGCACTCCTATTAGAGCAGTGTAGTTCTTAGTGAGTGAATCAGGACCTGAATGGTCCTGATGAGCCTAAGTCTCTGGCCAGAGAACCTCCTATCCCAGGTTGGATAGATGCCTACCCCGTATGGGTAGATGCCTATCTCGTATTGGATAGATGAAACCTTTTGTCCCATATGGACAGATGCCTAACCTGTATGGTTAGATGCTCATACCAGATGTATGAATGCCTAATCCAAATGGATAGATGCCCAGAGTATGTGATTGAATCAAACACAAATGATTAAATATAAAAAAAAAGGGGTCAAAATTTTTTGGGGTTAAGTAAAGTGGGTTATTACACAAAATGGAAGGAAAATAGTTCCATATCGAGTCATCGATGTAGCCTCAGAACCTGGCTTCTTATGCCCATTGGCGACTTGCAAAAATCCACACCTTTCCATCTGATGATTGGGGTAACCAAAACACACCTACACCAATACCTAATAATCGGCTCCTGTGTTGGATCTTTTTCCATTGGCCTTTGGGGTAACATCAAATCCTAGTTCTCGATGGCCGATGGTGACTTGTCACACTCCGCACTTCCTATCGAGCTTTGACATGACATCAACTTCTATTTTTCGATGGCCGATGGTGACTTATCGCACTCCACATTTCCTATTGGGCTTCGGCATAACACGGAAGCATTCCTCCCGATGGCCGATGAACCTCCTCTAGTTTTGCACTTTCTATTGGGTTTCGACGTAGGTGAGAACCTTGCCTGTCGATAATCGATACCACCCAGTCCGTGCCTATGCCTTCCCATCAGGTCATTGGGGTAGCGTAAAACTACTCCGTTTGATACCTGATGACTATCTTTGAGGCACTCCGCTCCACATGCTAACTCATCGGGTCATCGGGGTAGCAAAAACCCGCTCCTTCTGATACCTGATAACTCACTCCAAACTCTGGCGACCGCTTTGGGATAAATCCTGTCGATCGGGGTAGGTCTTTCCGATAGGCAAAATTTTTAAAACTGCAATAAAAAAGGACTTAGAGCCAGTCCATAGTATGTACATGCCAAAATTGGTTAAGGGCATTTCAACCCTTTGGTTCTCCTACACCAATATGACACTATAGAGGAGTACCGATTATGAAGAGCACATCTTATTGACCATGTGATCCATAAATTTCTTACATTAATTTAGAAAATCATCAGCAATCACTAATATAACAAGTGTTTAACTGTCTATAAATACTGTAAACTTGAAAATAATAAAATTCGTAATTACTGGCCTCAAATCATCAATTCTCAAACCCTTACAATGACTCGGGAAATTACATTTTTAGGGTTCAAAACCTAGAGACTTGGAGAAAATGTTGCCTAAAACTTAGTTATACAATTGGAGGAGTTGCAATTTAACTTGCAATTCATTGCACCCCAGCCTCAGTTAATCTCTTGTGAACAATGGTGAGCTTATAAGGCACTGAGAGGGGGGGTGAATAGGTGATAGATCTGAATATCAATTTCACCAATTTAAAACTCAATAAACATATAAGAAATAAAACCAAATATGCAACACCACATAAAGCATAAACCACATGACACAAGAGTTTATACATGGAAAACCCAAATGGGAAAAACCATGGTGGGAGTTAGTACCCACAAGATCCACTATCTGCAGTATAGAGATCTGACCGGTTAAGGTCTACAACACCCGATTAGGGGCACACCCTACTAAAAGTGTCTAAGCCTGATTAAGAGCTATACAATAAGGCCTGTGAGGACCAACCTTGCTAGGAGCTACCCAAGTTACTAGGATTTCCAAACACAAGTTAATGTGTCACCTGGTAAGAGGATTTAATGATCATAACTGTTAGGATCTGATTGCACCCTATTAGGAGTGACCTTGTAAAAGGATTTTCTTGCTGCAACTATTAGGAAGTCAACATGTACAAATGATCTTAGTATAAAACCTTATGTGTCTGATAAGATCATCTTCAGAACATTACAACATTACAAAGACTTAATCTCTCAACTTCTTTGATCTTCGCACTATCAGAAATACACAATTCACTCATCGCCTATCATGCTATCAAGCTCATGTATAAATATCTTTTCATACCTCATCACACAATTAAAATTATCATAAGATCAGCTTAGAACCCTATTACAATTTCCTAGGTTCAATGCATCTAGATAATCTTTCATTGCACATTTTAGTTATGTCGGCCTCTGACATAACAAATCCAATTATGTGTCATTTTATCGATTTGAGTGATTTTCATCACTACCGGTTAAGTCTCCATCAACTATTCTTTCCTGTCACACAAATCTCGTTCACCTGATCAATTCAACACATATGATCACAAATATATCTTCATCTAATAGTCTTCAATGCTGCTGCAAAACTACATCATCTCAATCTTCATGATTTTCATGTACCTGTTGTCGGAATGTAACATTGTCTGTCATTTACCGGTTGAAGTCCTAATTACCAGTTCTGATAAAAATAGTTTTTGCTTTACTGTTTGAACTGTAGGACTTAGATGACTTAAAGAAACATAGTTGCCATCAATGAAAACATAAAAAATATTTATCATACATAAATATAATCACTATGTACAACAGACATATACCGGTTGTATCAAGCAAACACACATTACCGGTATAGTACAAATGATCAAATGCCAACAATCTCCCCCTTTGGCATTGATGGTAACACTTAGGAAAATTTTGTCAACCAAGTGTGCAACAAAAATTGACTACATGACATACACTCCCCCTTAGCAATTGCATGCCATGAAATCATTACTCCCCCTTAATAGTACATACAAAATTTTGACTCTTAACAATTTCTACTCCCCCTTTGACAACAATTCCAAATAAGGAAGTAAAATACATACATTGCATAAAAATTTGTTAACAAAAACTGCATGTATATATAGAGATAAAAGTGTTAGTCTTTACAATGCAATTCTCAAGAAAACATCACTGTAATTAAACTTCAATTGTTTAAGATCAGTGTCTCATGTTTCCAACAGTGTCTCGGTAATCTCAACATGTGTCAAGATTTGAGCTGCAAACTCCTCCATAGCATCAACTGTACTCATCTCAGGAGTAGCCAAAATTACCTCTGACTCCTTGAATTCTCTTTATAGATTATCTACTTTTAGATGTAGTTGAATCTAGAGTTCTTTCAGTGATCTGGTTCGCTTCACCTGTACATGCTCACAAAGTTCTAACTGGTGTTGCAGTGCAACAACCTTTTTACCAAAAGTAATCACTGAGTCCTATACTGGTATGAAAATTTCACTCAACTTTTGTATTTCCTTCTCAGTTTCAGCTGTCTTCTTTCTCAAGTGTGCATAAAATAGTGAAAATTGGGAAATATTCGCCAAAATATTACAGTCAGTTTCCAATCTAGTCTGCAATGTCTTTATTCGCCATTAGGGCTACTTTGCCTTTATCTATCTCAGCCATTAACTGTTGTTCTCCCCTTTTCTTCTTGTATTCCTTTGAAATAGAATTGTATGCAGCTTCTTCAAGAGATTTAAGTTGTTCACCGACACTAACAACTAACTGTCCAAGTTTGGCAATAGGGGTAGCCAAATGTTCTGTGTCAGTCTCCGGTAGGAGACTTGAAAAAATATCAACAACAGTCTATATAGTCTCTGCTTTCTTTTGTTGTTTCTTTAATATTTTCTTTTGCGCCCCGAGATTGCATTGCAGTTGCAATCTCCATTAACTCAGATACACTCAAACCATCCATGTTTATTAGACCTTTTATGTTGATGGAGTCATCATCATCATCAACCATTGTTTTCTTCTTCTTCTCTTGATCCTTATTATTTGTCTTCTCCTTTTTCTCTAGCTTTTCTTCCTCTGTTTTCTTCTCTTCCTCCTTTTCTTTTTCTGACTCTTCTCCCTTAGTGGTGTCTTTGACCAGTTGCAAATTTTCAACAGCTTGTACCTTTATCAATACTTCATCTACCTTCTGTTCTTGACCCTTATCATTATGACTATCATAAGTAGCAAAACTAATATTTAGATCTGCATTAACAGTTGTCGATTCAGTATGAGTAATAGTAGACTGTGCATACACTGGTTGCTCAGTTGAGATTTTGTTTGCTTCTTTCTCTTCACCTTTGTTCACAACCTATTCTTGTTGAGTATCCATCATTTGTACATCAACTTCAAAAACTTCTACATTATCAGTAGTGTTAGCAACATTATCTGCATCATCGGTATCATCATTTGTTATCTCTACCGGTTCTATATCAATAGGATCATCTTACAGATACTTGTTGTCCAATTCAAAGTCTGTGATCTTTACACCTTCAAGAAGTTCTTCTGAATTTAGTATATCAGGAGTAATATTCTCAATTACTTCATCTTTCTCCTCTTCTTCATTGGGAATGAGACCTAAAGCCTTTTTTCACCAAAATATCAGTCTCCTTTAGAACTAATTCAATCTCACCAACAAGCATTCTTCTTAATCTCTTCTTTGATCTGAACAATGCTTTTGTATCCATCTTTATTTGTTCTATTTCCTCTTTAGTTGCTTCCAGTTGTAGGTGCTTGAGTGTATAATCAATAAATTCTTTATCAAGGCTAATTGCCCCTTGCCACCTAGCATCAATCATATTATATGAGGAATATGGAATTTGCCCTTGTAATTCAATGAGGGATTTGCTAAACTTGTTCATACTGAAGATGAATGCATCTTTAATCTGCCTTTGTTGACTTTCAGACAAATGAGTAAACAATATGTTTAAACCTTTGTAAATACCATACTCCTTTATAATTCTAATCATTCTTGTGAAAGAATTGTCAAGTGTCAATATTTTTGTAGTTTCTTTACCTTTTTGAGTAGTCTTCTACTTCTTAGCACTTGACCTTAGTGCTCTCTTATCTTCTTCAAATTTCGTTTCCTCAATATCAGTTACTGATTTGTGACCTTTCTCCTTTCTTTTTTCAATTTGGGTAGGCACAGTAGGAGGTTCAACAGTTTTATCTTCCTTCAGATTGTATTTTAGAGGATTTCCCTCTTTGAGATTCAATAGGATTCACTTTAGGTTCATTTGCTTTCTACTTCTCAGCTACTTTGGTTGCTCTTGTCTTACCGGTGGGGGTACCGATTAGTACACTAGAGGGTCCACCTTGTTGATCCTCATATTTGTCTCTTGCTGCAACTATCTGTTCTTTAGTGTATCTGGCATGTTCAGCAAAGGCATGTACCTATTTTCTTACTTTCTTTACTATCACTAGTTTCTATAATTTAGAATGCACTTTAAGTAGTTTCTCCTTGTAGGTTCCAAACCTCTTAGTAGTGGTATCAACCGATTGAGCTAACAAATGATAAGCATAAGCACCAAGTAGATCTTTATCTACTTCATAACCCATGGACATTACCCATGTGGTCCTAGGAATAACAACTTCCATCAAGTGTATATCTGTGTCAACCATAAAATGGATAAAATCCTCATATCGATTGACTACCTCTATCAATATGCGTTCCTTTTCATGCATTTCCTTCTGAAATTTCTTAAAATATCCCCATGAAATATCATCAAACTTGGTTTTTAGCATCGTGATGTTATTTGTCATCTGCAATAGGGCGAGTATCCCGGTTATCCATTGTACATCACCAATATCAGGGAAAAAGTTTTAGAAATAAAATAATAAGTCCATGATAAGTTGTCCAAACATAAATCTCAGCCCTTTGTCCTTCTTGACTGCTTACAAATTTTCCACTAATTGACTCCTTAGAGCTTCAGTCAAGTCATAGTCCATGTTTTATTTAATCATCCAGTATGCAGTGTGAATGGCTACTACTAGTATACTATTCATTTTGCTTGAATAGAAAATTCTATAGCCAATCACCATAGATGCAAATTTCATAGCGGGGTCATTAATATCATTCACGGTCATGGCTCTTTTATTCCATCTAGATCCAGTTAACTTCTCAACATCATTCTTAGGTATAGACCTAAGCAATGGTACTTCACCGGTTGAGAAAAATATCATTACAACATGGATTGCTCCCTTAGTGATTTTGTGAGGTCTGTCCAACCATATGAAATGATCATGAATGCGGCTCAAAATAAATCTCACCAACTCATCATCAAAATCATCAATAAAATTTATTGCATGATGAAAACCTTTATCGGCTACACTTCTAAACTATTCTTTCTATCTACCCTGTTCATTGCACAGAGATTTGTATTGCTCATAAATAATTGAAACTTCCAGATCTTCAAGTTTGCAGTGATAAAAGGATCTTACATCCTCTACATACAAAACATGATTCAGTACACTGGATAGGGCACTGACAAGGTCAATTTCCTTTGACTTGTATGGATGTCGTTTGTATTCAGGTCTTTCTCTCTCGGTCACATCAACTAGATGCAGAGTATCCATACTACAATATGCAAAACTTTGAAGAAAAGAGTAAGATTTACTAATAAATACCTCTTTTGCTTCAATGTTAGGGCTTCTAACCATAAAAAACTTTCAATACTTGATCACTAAATCAAACTTCACTTCGATTGCCTCTAATGCTAGTAAATGATCAAAATATTGCTTGCACAAACTTATCTCTACTCTGCTCACTTCGCCAAGAGTTCTCAAGATACAAAGTGACAAATGAATTCAAAAATTTATATTCATTTGCATTCTAACTACTACAATAAATGCATTTACTGACAAAACCCTAAAACATATTACCGATAGCCAAAATTCAAAGATATTTAACAGTTTTGATCCAGAAACACATTAAAATATCAAAATGCATGAGAATATGCAGATTAAACTTACAGTACATTATCCAGGGGTTCAACTCAAGATTTGACAATAAGCTCACCCCAAGTTTTAGAAACAACTTAGTTTGTCGGAGATGGATTCTCCACAATAGGTGAAGAATATGATTCCTCTAATGGTTTGTCATCACTCTTCTTCTTCCAGATCTTATTCATTTCAGCTCTGGTTTCTTCAATATCAACCTTCTACTTTCCTTTACGCTCTGCGGGATTATTTGCTAGTTGGTTCTTTTGTGTTCTGCAAAACTTGGCAATGTGTCCCAGTTTGTTGCAATGATAGCATGCCATACCAGATGCTCTCCAAGGTCATGAGTTTCCTCTACTTGTTCTTCTTCTATGGTTCAATGCCACATGTCTGAAATTGTTGCAAACTAAAAAAATCACATTAACTCTCTTTTCCATCTCATCAGGAATAGACTGGTTAACATAGGGTCTTTGCCAATTTGTGATCCTCCGGTCAGTGAAATTCCTTCTCCAGTCACCAATAGGTCTTGGGATCATGTGAGATGTTGGATTGTTTTCTCCATATCTGCATTCAACTGATCTATGCCCATACATGTTGCATGTATAACAATATCCTTCAAATCTCCTAGGCACATATTTAGTATTAGGTCTATAACCAGTATTAGCATCAGATCTGCTTTTACAAACATTAGTTGTATGTCCTAGTTTAAGACAATTAAAGCAAATAGGTTTGTAATCTTTCTTATCGGTAGGCTTCTGAGCCTTAGGAGCAGTTTTACCTTCATGCATGTTGCTCTTGGTACCAGAAGGTTCTCCCTTCTTAGATGTATTGTATCCTAACCCAGATGTATAACCTTTCATCCTCTGAGATTGAATCTATTCATCTAACATAGAGGAGCTCTTGTTGGATTTACCAAGCTTCTTATTGGTCTCAGAAAGTTCCTTTGTAAGATCTTCATTTGTTTCATGAGGATCTCTCTAAGAGACATTACCATTTCAAGATCTGTCTATAATGTTTCTTTTTCTTCTTTCTCCTAATGCCAATGATCATACAAAGTTGCATTCTCCTGCTTTATCTTAAAGATTTCATGCTCTTTATCTCGGATCTGATCTTCAGCCTTTTCTTCTAGCTTCAAGTTCTCTCCTTAGGTAAGTACAAATGAAGCCTATGGAGGGTCCAACACATATCCAATTCAGAGCTTGGAGACTCTCATGCTTTCTCTTAGTTCATGCATTTTGTCAACCAAGTTGTCCACTACATGTGTTGCTTGGTAAGATTGCAGCATGGGGAACATGTATCTTTTGATCATAGTGGTGTCAAACTCAACTTCCAGAAAGAAGTTATCTGATACATATGCTTCCCATTTGTTTGAGGACTTCTTCTTGAGTGATTGAACCTATTTGAATGGCTATGGGTCCATACTTATCTAACACCTTTACTATATATATTTCATATTCTTCTAATAGCTCCAGGAAAGATGGATTCCCTTTCAACACTTTAGCTCTATATCTTTCATATTCTTCTAATAGCTCCAAGAAAGATGGATGCCCTTTTTAAATTCCAACATATCAATGCAACCTTGTAAGACACTAAATTTTTCACCTCCTAATAAGACTTCTCTTTTGATTACATCTATACCCAAAAATTTGATTTTCTTTGTGAACTTGTTAGATTGGGTTTCCCATTTATTTGAGATAAAATATCATACCCTTTTCAAGAAGATGAGCATCTTCATATATATCCATGGTTTCTTGTAGGAACATTCTTGCCTTGCTCAACTGATTTCCAGTCCAAGTATCTACAGTTGTTGCTTTCTTCCTCATAGCATACAAAGACTTTACTTCTTGCTGAGGGAGTGTTCAGGAAGAAGGTTGAGTATCCATAAGCCTTGAATCTAGTGGTCGTGATAGCTCCATAAGTAACTGTCTATATTTATCCAACTAAGCCTTAGCTTCTTGTTTTGACTTGTGCTTATTTTCAATCCTTGTTCTAATGGTGGTAGTTGCGGCATCCAAAGTGGCTATTTGTCCCCATTTAATTTTCTTACCAAGATTTACTAGGGAGATTTGATAGATAGTAGAAACATGCTCTTCACCCTCATTTGTTGGCACTCCGGTGGATATGTTAGACATGAGCTCTCCTGACTCACTTCTAGTCAAGTGATGTATATATATTTGCCTTCTTGGTTTTCCTTGGAGATTTAGTAACTACATCTTGAAGAGTTACCTTGGCAGCACAATCTTCCTTTTCTTTTAAAAATTGAAACTTAACCAGTGTGGCATGCTTTAGTCTCGTTGTTAGGACCCAGGAAGGACAACTGAGAGGAGGGGGGTGAATCAGTTGTGAACCAAATGTCAATGAATTATATTGCAAATGAAAATTATTCCAACTTAAACTTAGTGCCAGTAAACCAAACTTAAATGTCGGTAAAACAGATTAATAGTTATATCAGTATTGATGTAACTTAATGCATGAAATAGAAAGAGAAACAACATCCACAATACACAACACAGATATTTTGACGTGGAAACCCGGTAAGGGGAAAAACCATGGTGGGAAACCTTACCCACAATCAGATGATACTACTGTAGATAGTAAGTGTATACAAATGGGGTATGCACATGCAGAAAGGCTAGCCACCTAGAGCTCACTACTCAATCACAAAATAGGAGTCACACTGACTACAATTGGATGGTTAAATCCAATGATAAAGTACTGCTCAAAATAGCATCTGCAATGCTAGATTCAGTACCAGTTTAACCTCTAAACATGAGTGTCAAACACTTTCATAACCTTCCTTAAACCTTCAAATAATGTCTACATGATTCGCACAAGGATCTACTTATTTTCTCTCTTCAATATTCAAACACACTCATACCATATCCCATATCCAATCTTCAATAAGATCTTACAATCATATATACAAAACCTAAGACCAAATGTATAGGTAGGCTCACTAAAGATATTACAATTAAATCAATTACAAATAAGTCTTGATGTGATACAACATGTTGTCTCAATACATTTACCATATTATCCAATCAATAAACCATCTCCATAACGTGTCATGTTGATCTGGAATAGATATCAAGTACTGGTCCATAACCTAGACCTATCTACCGGTTAAGACAAATATGTCAACCCGATTAGACCAATAAGCATAACACCAAATCCAAACTTCCAATCCATTTCATCAACATAACCAAATGATCTCCAAGTTATCATCACTACCAGTGAACCATATAACCTATTGGTGAACATATACCGGTGACTGTGCATAAGCCACTAACCATACCGGTGAACCATAGTGCCAGTTCAATAGTAAACCAATATAACCATAGTGCCAAAACAACAATGTATACCTCCAAAAAGATAAGTGTTGAAATCAATGACAAAATCAATGCAACACATGACGAAGTCATCCATAATACCAACACTCATTTCTGATCTTGCAGAGTAACTTGATCAATTATCGCATGAGTTTTTGGCTCTTGTTCTTGTTTCTTTTCTTCCTTTTCATGTTTTTCTTCTCCATTATGATGTTCATCTTGTTGTTGTTCTTGGATTTTTTCTTATTGAAATGTTGGTTGTGAAGTTTGTTGAGTAGAATGTTCTTCTTCTTGTTGTTCCTTCATAAACTCATTAAGATTTTCTCCCACCTCTTTCTCAAAAGCTTCTTTATCTACTTCTTCTTGTTTCTTTCTCTGGCTTTCTTCAAGTTGTTTTAGAAGCACTTCTTGATCTTGTGGGGTAAGGACCATATGGTCATCTTCATCATCAACCTCCATATGTTCTTTTTGTGATTCATCATGTTCTATTTGTGGTTCATCCACCTACAATTGAGTGGCTTTAGTAGTTTGATCCATAGGTGTGGCCACGTATGTTTGAGAAGATTTTTCATCTTTGGAAATAGTTGACACCTGAGTAAGCACATTTTCTTCTAACCCTTGTCTTGAGGTAGCTTGTTTCTGCCTTGGGATTTCCTTCCTTTTTTGAGCTACTATTGATATTGGTTCATTGTGAGAATCAGAATCAAAATCAACATTGTGAATAGTTTCCTTCTCTTGAGTAGGGACTTGATAAGGAATGGCTTCTTGTTTTGAACCTATACCTTTTGATGTCCCTTCTCTTGGAGTGATCCCAATAGAAGAAAACATAGGGGCAATTGAAGCTTGTGGAGTAGCTGACAACCCAATAGTTACTCCTTGTTCCGATGTTGCTTACAGAGATTTATATTCTTTCATCTTCCCATCTGACTGCTTTTGAAGTTCTTCTCTCTCAGTTGTAGACATGGGGATTTCCTCTTTAGTAGGAGTGGGCTTCCTAGAGTCACTTCTCCTCTTTCTCACACTAAGTTGTTTTGGATTGAGAGTTCCCTATGGATTTATTCTTCTTTTTTGCTTTTGAAATACTACCACAGAGCCTGAGTCCTATCCATTGTCTACTCCTTTCAATCACTTCTTCAGAGACATCATCAATTTTTACATTTTCAGGTTTTGACCACCTTATAGGGGAGAGGGGTCTTTGATCTACCTTTTTCTCTTGGTAGAGTGGATCTAGGATAATCTCATCATCTCTGGATTTCTTTGGTATATCAGTTTCTAACTCAAAGGCTTCATCTGGTAAGTAGTCAATCTACAATATCTTATTTTTCTTGCATCAAAGTTGTCTTGAAATCCTATCCAAAAGTCTTCTAATGCTTGATAAGTTGATACTTTGTCATGTTTTTACCATCAAAACTCTTAGGTTTTTTACATCTTTTGGGTTGCATTGTGGTAGTAAAGTATTGTGAATTGACTATATGTATTCCATGTGTAAACATGAACTTATGAAATCATGTTTGAATTTTGCCGGTCTATTCCTGTAGCCATGCCAATCTATTCCTGTAGCCAAGTAGTTTGTTCCTATTGTTATGCGAATTATTTGGGATAATGTTATATGTGAGTTAATGAATGTATTAATTAAGTAGAATACGTATGCATGCCCTTGTATGTTGTTCTTGTTTAGTGCAAATAATAAATGATGTCGCGATGGATCTTCTCCTTTCGTGCCTAAGGAATGAAGAATCACGTATGAGATAGCTGGAGATCAAACTAAAGAGGAGCCGAACGAGCTCAAGATACGGCATAACCGGGGCAGCCATATATCACTATGGGATTTTAACTCTAGTGGGCATTGAGTTTGCAAAATATCGCTACAACGTGCTAAGATTGTGGTTCAGTTTAGATCCACGGTTCCTACAACCAAGTTCTAGTTATCTTCTTCATCTATCAATCATCCGCCTCTTCTTCTGGGCGTGATTTGAGTTGTCCATTGTAGTTGACCTTTGCTTTATAATAAGCTCTTCCTTTTTCTTAGAGGTTAGACAGATAGAAAGGAATAGAGCAGAGAATTTTGGCAAACATTCTGGAGTTTTTCTTTTAGAACATGTAATCATTTTCAGGAAGAAATGAATGAAAAATATGTTGTTCTGATCTGTTAAAAGTATTTTGTCAGAAGCTTGATATCACTCATCCAAGGGGGCCCACTTGGTGAGTGATCCTATGTTTATGTTCATTGAAATTATTTCTCCTTTAGTTGTAGTAGAAGTTCATGCCTGGATTGTTCTTGTAGCCACTAGAAATAGATCCACTGACTATTCCTAAAGCCAAGCCAAAACAGAGTTATTTTTGTTGTTTACATTAGATCATTCCAACATAGTTTTTATAAGTTTTCATGTAGCCTTCTATGATTTCCATTCTTGTTTTTCCTCTCTGCATAATGATAGTTATTGTAGCAATGTAGAATAGCCATTGAAGGAGCTTAGTGCATATATAGTGCAGACCCATTTCAAGTTTTGCGTCCCTGGGTTGATAACTAAATGAACACTAGCCATGAAAATAGTAACTTTACCAGATGAATGTCCAAACTTTGGATTGAGATTTCAATTAGAGTTATTATTATTATAGTTGGAGTAGACATTTTTGGTGTCATTACCAGGGATGGTGTCAAATTGAGAACCTTTTATGGTTATTATAGTTTTTTAATTGGTTGAAAATTTTATGAATCTGCATGCATAGCAGAAGAAGAAACCCCAGAGGTAGATTTTTGCCCACTCATTCTAATCATGCAGAAGATAATTTCCCAGATATAAATCTTTTTGCTGAACTTTATCGAGACCCACAAAATTTGAATCACCCTGAATCTGAATTTCCAAAAGGTAGTCTTCAGTTCCTTTTTGGTCCACAAGAAGAAGAATTTCCTATAGTAACAACCCCCACAAGTCCAATGCAAGGGAACCCTCCTCCTGGTGGGAATAATCCACCACCACCACCAAGTCCAACATTTGAGTTTCCCATCTCTGATCAACATGATAATGCTAACCTCAAGAACATTCTAGCATCTTCACTCCCTAAATTCTATGGGTTGGTGACAAAGGATCCGGATACATTTTTGTTTGAGTTTGATGTTCTCTATAGGAGTTTTGACTATACTACAGATGCCCATACTTAAAAATTTTCTTGCCACTTTGAAGGAGTCATCTTTGAGATGGTTTATGAGCTTGGGTAGTAGCACAATCAATACATGGGATGAGATGAAATGGCTGTTTCTTGCAAAATACAAAGATTATTGTAGAGGCACTGGTCGTCATGGGGATGATATCTTTAGAATGACACAAACTGAAGATGAGAGTCTTGAGGATTATCTAGAAAGGTTTTTGTTTAGTGTAAAGAAGTCCAAGCATAGTACTCTGAATGAAGATTCCCTCAAATTGATATTTTTGAGGGGTATTAGTGATGAATGCACTGATTCCTTAGATCTCATGGGAGGAGGTGACATTACACAATCTACTTGGGCTGAAATAGGGCAAATTTGAAAAAAGTATTCTAGATCTACATCTAAGAAGAACAGGAGATTTAAGCCAGGGGCACTATTATCAACATCTGGAACTGGAGTTTCTAGATTGGAACTTAGTCATCTGTTAAAAGACTTCAAGGAGGATATAATAAACAATATGGCTACCTAGTTGGATACATTGGCAACTAAGAAGAAGCATGAGGAAGCTGATGCATTCCTTGCATAAATTGTCCTTATTGTAAACAGTGGAAGAAAGATTGTAGATGTAAGATGGTTGCAAATGTGGAAGTACCTGACTTCAAACTAGTTCAAGGTGAGGATGAGAAAGTCTTCTATGTTGCTCAAAGAAGACCAAATTTTCAAAGACAATGTATGCCACCCGATCCACTTTCTTTTTCTGGTTATAGTGGTAATTCTTATGCACCAAACAACCAATGGAAACCACAGTATTCTCAAAATTTTGGTAACTATCCACATTGGTATGGGTCACAAGGCCAAGGGCAGCAATTTGTTAATAAAGTTCTACAGTGGCAACAGCCACAGGGGAACTGGTATCCATCTCAAGGTCAAGGGAACCAGTTTAAAGGGAATTGGCAACCTACCTCTCAATGGAGGGGGAACCAATCATGGCCATCCCAATCTTCTGGATATCAGCCTCCTATTGAGTAGCCACAACCTCTTGCTTTAATGCCTCCTCCTGTAGCTACAGCTACACCACCTAAACCAACACAGTTGCCTACTCAGCCATTGCCAAATCCAAATATCAAATCTTAGCAACAACAACAAGCTTATTTAGCTGATGTTAATCAGTACCTAGCCTATTCTTTATCACTAGATGACATACACCTCCAATCTAGAACAACCTTACCTAATCCTGCTCATCCAGTTATCACTAAGGTACAGGAGGAACAAAAAATTTCTAATTCAATAGATACAATACCCCAGAGTCAAATATTGCCCCCATTTCCCCATAAATTGTAAGACAAAGAAGTTCCCATTGAACAACAGCAAAGCTTTGATATTATTGATCAACTGAAACACATTTGTGTTAAAATTCCATTGTTGCAAGCAATAAAGGATGTGCCTATATATGGTAAGGCATTAAGAGAGGCATTCCTAAAGAAACCTGGCAGGAAGAAAAAGGATCCACAAACAATGCATGTTATGGGTCAATTGGCTGATATCATGTTAGGTAAAATTGCAATTCCAAATTATTCTGATCCAGGTAGTCCTGTTGTGAGTATAGTCATTAATGGTAGTCAAATAAGGAATGTTTTGATTGATTTAGGAGCAGCCATTAATGTAATGACAAGGGAAGTAATGAAACATCTAGAGATCAATAGTTTAAGAACTACATCCATGGTTCTACAACTTGTTGATGGCTCTACAGTGAGACCTGACGGTATCATAGAGGATGTCATAGTTATTCTAGATTCCTGGGAATATCCTACAGAATTTATGATTTTATCTCCAAAAGCAACATTGGGAGGATATCCATTCATTTTGGGTAGGCCTTGGCTTGCCACAGCTAATGCATATATAGGGTCTAGATCAAGAGACATGACTATTTCAGATGGGAGTTCTACAAAAACATTAGCCTTGTATTCTCCAGCACAACCACATCTTGAGCAGCAACAAGCTGTTTGGCCTATCTTGGGAGAGGAATCTAATGAAATTGACTCTATTAATCACCTTATGATGATTAATCAAGGACCACTCATGTAGTTATATGATGAGGAATCAATTCTTTATAAAATACTGATAAATGAATTTATAGAAGAGCAAAAATTGCAAGAATTGGTTCCGAATATTGTAGGTCTGGACTTTCCTACAGCCACTGATATTTTGCATACTCTGTTGCCGCAGGAATTATCTTTTTCTCATTTTTTTGATATAAACCAGATTGATCTTACTATTAAGATAGAGGTGGAATTGAATAAATATTTGAATATCAATAAAGATCTATCAGATACTGAAAAGGAGGGCCTTGTAGACTTGCTGAAACTCCATAAAAATACTTTTGCATGGGATTACAAGGATATGAGTGGGATTGATCCAGCAGTTTGTACTCACCATATTTATATAAAGGATGATTGTTGCCCACTTAGACAACCTCAAAGAAGAGTCAATCCTGCCTTGAAGGAGATAGTTAAAGAAGAATTACAGAAATTGTTGAAAGTTGGGTTTATCTATCCTATCTCTGACAGTCAATGGGTATCACCTCTGGTGATAGTGCCTAAAAAAGGAGGCAAATGGAGAGTATGTGTTGATTATAGAGCTCTGAATTTGGCAACAAGAAAAGATCATTTCCCATTGCCATTTATGGATTAGGTATTAGATTCTCTTGCTGGTAAGAGATATTTTTCATTCCTTGATGGATTTAGTGGTTACAATCAGATACAGATAGCCCCAGAGGATCAAGAGAAGACAACATTTACTTGCCCATGGGGCACGTATGCATATTTTGTTCTTCCTTTTGGGTTGTGTAATGCTCTAGCCACTTTTCAAAGAGAGGTGATTAGTATTTTTTCTGATATTTCTCAAGATATTATGGAAATTTACATGGATGACTTCACAACTTATGGTTCTGAATTTGATCAAGCATTGGGTAATTTGAAGAAAGTGTTGCAGCGATGTGAAGACTACAATTTGTCTTTGAAAAGTGAGAAATGTTTTATTATGATAGAAGAAGGAATAGTCCTTGGCCATCATATATCTGTACAAGGCATAAAGGTGGATCCAGCAAAGATTGAGGTCATTCAGCATATTAATGACCCTGTAAAGCAAAAAGATGTGAGAAGTTTTCTTGGTCATGCTGAATACTACAGAAGGTTTATCAAAGATTTCAGTAAAATTGCAAGTCCCTTATATTTACTTCTTACCAAAGATGCAGAATTTAAATGGACCCCAGCATGCAATGAAGCTTTCTTAAAGCTTAAGCATTCTTTGACTCAAGCACCAGTTCTTAAGGGGCCAAATTGGTCTGTACCATTCCAAATCCATATAGATGCATCTGATTATGCAATAGGAGCAATTTTAGGCCATAGAATTGACAAATTGGAAAATGCATTATATTATATTAGCAAGAATTTGCAGGGACCTGAGTTGAATTATACAGTTACTGAAAAGGAAATGCTAGTTGTCATATATGCACTTAACAAATTTAGACACTATATCATAGGGTATCCCATATTTGTGCATACAGATCATACTGCAATAAGATATCTCATGAATAAGCCATCAATCACTGGTAGATTAGCTCGCTGGTTATTGTTGATGCAAGAATTTGATATCACGGTTGTTGATAAGCTAGGGAATTCTAATGTGGTTGTAGATTATCTTTCATGTCTTCAATTGTAGGAAGATTCTACAATAATAGATGACACTTTTCTAGATGAACATTTTTTTCTCATACAGGCTCACACCCCTTGGTATGCTGATATTGCCAACTATCTAGCAACAGCTAAGATGCCAATTTATTTCTCTCCTAGGGAAAAAAGGTTGCTAGTTGAAAAAAGTTTTAACTTTTCATGGATTGCTGATTGTCTATTCTATACTGGACCTAACCAAGTCATGCGAAGATGTGTTAGAGAAGATAAAACATATGACATCCTGCATGCATGTCATGATGAACCATGTGGAGGTCATTTTGCTGCCAAAAGAACAACACTGAAAATACTTAATACAGGATATTATTGGCCCACATTACACAAGGATGCAGCTCAGTACACAAGAAAATGTGATAGATGTCAGTGAATGGGCAAACCTACAAAATCTGATGAGATGCCACTATATCCTCAAATATCAGTTGCACCATTTGACAAGTGGGGATTAGATTTTGTTGGCCCAATTGATCCCTCTTCTAATGGCAAATCTTATATCTTGGTATGTACAGACTATGTAACAAAATGGATAGAAGCTAGAGCCATGACACATGCAAGAGATAATAAGGTGGCTGAGTTTCTTTATGAAGAGATATTTACAAGATATGGGGTACCAAGGGAAATTGTCTCTAACCAAGGACCTCAATTTACTTCAATATTGATAAAGGCTTTGGTCAATGAATACAATATAAGACACAGGAAATCTACTCCATTTCATCCACAGTCTAATGGACAGGTAGAAGTTACAAATAGAGAGCTTGAGTCTATTCTTACAAAAACAGTGTCTATTCATAGGAAAGATTGGTCTCATCATCTTTCAGAAGCAATTTGGGCATATAGAACAACTTGGAAAACACCAATTGGTTTCACACCTTTTTGAGATGGTTTATGGCAAAACAATAATGATGCCTATTGAATTTCAGCATAAAAATTTGAGAACAACTTTGCAATTAAATATGACATTGTCTGAAGCACAGAAAGAATGCATTCAGCAATTAAATGCTCTAGATGAATGGAGAAATATAGTTGTTCACCAGACAGAACTGATTCAAAATCAAAGAGCAAAATGACATGATAAATATATCAGAGAAAAGAAATTCAAAGTTGGTGACTAGGCACTACTTTATAATTCCAAATATAAAGATGCTATGGGAAAGCTTCAAACCAGATGGTTAGGTTCTTATGAGATAGAAGAAGTTTTCCAAAATGGAGCCGTCCGTTTGTCTACAATTGATCCTGTTCGATTTAAACTCTTAGTAAATGGGCACCGACTAAGACTATATCATAAGCCAACTACTAAAGAAGAGTTCCTGCAGTAGTTTGTTCAACAAAGTGACATAAAGGTTCTTGCAACAACTAATACGGATTCTGCAGCAACCCATGAGCTTCCTATTGCAATTAAGCAGTCTAATAAAAGTAATGTTCCTACAGCCTCTGCAATGAACATATTTGCCAGTTCATAATAAAATATTTTCATTTTATATGGGAATATTCTTCTCCGTGAATAAAATCCCATCCACGTCATTCTGTCCCACGCTCTTACCTATCATTTCGCCTTCATTTTTGTGCAATTGCAGGTACGTGTATATTGTATTTTATTTTAATTATGCATTTATTAGTTCATTATGATTATATCCTGTTTAAATCTGCTCCACTACCCGAAATCTTGTCAGCTTGTGTGGACACGTGCTAGGTTAAGTTGGGGGGGGGGGGGTACTTTGTGGTTCATTTTCCAATATGATTAATTATCAGTCCATTTTGGTACCCCAAATTGATATGCTTCTCATCATTGCTGATTATGTTATTATTTCACGCAAGTGAATAATAAAGTCTGCCGCCAGAATTAAGATATGTAAAGAGATTTCATTTTTAGCAATACTGTCAAGTATTCTGGTTTAGCTGCAGAGAGAAAAATATCAGAGTAAAAGATGGGCGGTGATCTAATTCACCATGAGCCAACGGTCCATGAAGGGTTGCTGCAGGATGGTGTTTGTGAGCATTATTTCTAAAACCATGGCTGGTTGGATTACTTCTTGAAAATCAGGGATTACAACGAAGAAATAGCTGTAGAATTCATGCATTCCTTTGATGAAGGGGAAGCTACGGTTAAAGGTTTGAGGGTAATTGCTATAGAACAACGAATAGCAGAAGTAACAAGGTTGCTGCAAGAAGGAGAACTCTTTCCGAAATCAAAAGATGCAAGGAGTGCTAGGGTAGAGTTCACAACTCCCACTGACGGACCCTTAATGGTGGATAGACAAGGAACTAGAAGGGTTTCTCTACCAGCACATTGGCCTCAAGTAGCTTTGTATATCATGAAGTATATTACATGTGAAGGGAAGTATTCAAACCTACATTCACCTCATTTTAAGTTACTTAGCCATCTTTGGCATGGGCGGCGAGTTAATGTACCTAATTTCTTATACCATCGCATTTCTACAAGTGCTAAGGAGATGCAAAAGAATGGAAATCGCTCCATTAGCCATCATGGAGTGGTTAAGCTACTTGTATAGCGATCCCTGAGAGATGTTTCACAAATGGATTGGGGTGTATTTGAGGATATACAACAATTTAGGGTTAATGATGCCCCTGTTGCAAATAATCCACCGGTTGAAGAAGAAAATGTTGCAGATAATCCACCTATTGAAAATGAGGGTTTGTTTGTTGCTGAAGGAGCTGTAGTTGTTATGGAAGAAAATATTGAATCAGAACCAATTGAAGAACAACCCTCTACTTCTCTTCAAAGAGATTCGCCAGTTTTGTGAAGAAAGGGAAAATAGTTAGAAAGGGGTGAAACAGAGGAAGAATTTACTACCCATCTGCAGGTAACTCAGATTCCTCCTGCAGCCAAGAGGTGTAGGACAAAGATAAAAGCTCCTGCAGCCATTCCAAAAGTGTATGTTAGAAGAACACAAAGGAGGACACAAAAGAATCAACCTGTGGGGAATCCAACACAGGTTATAGCAGTAGAAACTTCAGAAGAAGGAAGCCCTATGAAGGATGAAATTCAGGAAAATGTTGTTGAGGATAAACGAGAAAATCTTGCTTCTGTGGCACTGCAATTTCAAGAAAATGTTGAAGATGTTCTACACCAGCCTGAGGAAAATATGGGAGGTATGCCAGCTCAGAATGAAGAGTTTATTGAAGAAATTCTATGATCTAGGGTAGTACCTATAAGACCTCCTTCATCCCTAAGTATTTTATCTATTGCTTTAACATTTTATAGACAATGGGAAATAGAGAAGGATAGGTTGCAAGGGATTATTGATAAATAGCAAAAAAGAGATTGAAAAGAGAGATAACAGAATTGAAGAATTAGAAGCTAAGGTAGAAATAATTTATGGTATAGTTCCTGAGTTGATGCAATGTAGGGCACCTCCAAGAATTTATGCAATACAGTTGAAAGAGCGGTACCTAAACTACAAATTAAACCGCATTGTTAGGGACCTTAATCCTTCCTTAGAAACACCTAAAGAATTATTTTCTGCTTATCAAACCTCTCCACCTGCTGTGAAAAATTTGCTATGTGAATTATATTTATATAACTATGATGTACCTTTAGACAAGGAGTGGAATCCTTTATTGTATATTGGGGATATCCATATCAGAGCTTTAATGTCATGGATCCAAAATGAGATTATCATAGGGCCACAAGCCAGGGAGTATGAAAAATTAGAGCTTGACTGTCCATTGCTATTAAGAAGAGAATCACAAGAACCAAGGTTCTTTATTATGATTGGCAAAATTTACTAATAATAGATGATGTTAGTGAAATAGTGCTTCCAATGAGAGAAGAAGTTTATCAAGCATATGAGCATTTGGTTCAAACTAGCAGGACAACTGCAATGGATAAGTTTACATTAGATCATTCCAACATAGTTTTTATAAGTTTTCATGTAGCTTTCTACAATTTTCATTCTTGTTTTTCCTCTCTGCATAATGATAGTTACTGCAGTAATGCAAAATAGCCATCGAAGGAGCTTAGTGCATATATAGTGCAGACCCATTTCAAGTTTTACGTCCCTGGGTTGATAACTAAATGAACACTAGCCATGAAAATAGTAACTTTACCAGATGAATGTCCAAACTTCGGATTGAGATTTCAATTAGAGTTATTATTATTATAGTTGGAGTAGACAATGCTTATGTCCTTCATAAGAATTTGGCATCATTCCCTTCAATTTGTTAAATGGATCATAATATTCTCGGGAATAGTCAAACTGCTTGATGTTTACATGTTGAAACTCATGGACTGTTGTTTTGACATTCTATAGGTTATGACATTTATAGTGCTCGAGAGCATATGGAAAACTTACTCCTATTTTATGATTTTGGGTAATTAAGGCCTATACAAATATAATTTTCTTACAAAATTCAAGGAAGATAATCTTAATGGTGCAATAACAGGGATGTATGAAAGGATTACCAATGAAGCCACTTAATCTAATAAACCTCGACCTTTGGTTTTGAATAAACTAGGTTTCCCAAGTCTCAACTAGTTTCATGGATTTTGGAGACAGTCAGCATCCAACATCACCAGTCAATATGCATATGACTGCAAATATAAAGGCATCATTTGTTCTCTTGAAATTATCTTTCGTCACACAAAATAGTAATTGAGTGTAGTATTCCTACACTTTCATTTCATTAATTCCTTCTCCTAGTCCGTCCTCAGTGTTTAGTCCTGGATACACACCACTTATTACAACCATCGATACAATATATGAAGTCATAAAAAACTTCTTAGTCTCCATTACATTGCAAATCTGCTCATGAATATTATCAAAGATAATCTATGCCCAATCAAAATAATTCTTGGCCTTGAGGATAGTGAAAATGTAATGATACATCCATAGGCGATAATATTTATAATCCTCTTTCCCAAAAGCTCTTCTTAGTGTGATAATTAAATCATAGGAAGCATCCTTGAAATCTATTTTGTTGGTGTTATTAGATGCCTTCAATCTTATTTTTCTATGTTCCTTGAGCTAGGTATCATTTATGTAGTCTATGTTCTTACCTATATCATTGTTAAATTCCTTTACAACTTCTTCCTTAGTAGTTTGCAACACCTCATCAAATTGTGGTATTCCAAAGGTCAAAGCAATCATATCAGGAGACAAGTCCACAACCACATTTCCCTTTGTGTCCATACATTTCCTAGTATCCCTATTATAATGTTGTGCGATTGCTAAAATTAACTCAAGAGATTGAACTACCTAAGGAAACACAGTGGCCTCAACTAATCAAGACCTTCCAATTCTCCTCCAAGGACTAGTTGGATTCTCTGCAGATATTTCACATTTGATTGCTTCTAATTCAATGTGGTCTATCTCTCTGTCGGTAATCCACTGCAATTTATCCTCAAACTTGGAAGCTTGAGTCTGGCCTTGATATTGGTTTTTCGTTGTAATTGGAACCTTTTCTAACCTTCACTTTGTCCTTGTCCTCTTCCTTGAACTTCTAGGAGCATCTGTTGCTTCCATATGAACTCCTTAGCCTGCAAGAGAAAACTCAATAATTAGCTTTTAACACAACTTATTTTTTATTAAAATAGTAAACTTTGGAATCCAAGGGTTTTCGGGTTCTGAGTTCAAAAGGGCTTTTACAAACAACTAAGTCCTTAATCTAGAATCCTAGGATTCTGGGGTTCCGAGTTCAGAACTTTATAATGTGGGGAGAGAAAAAGAGTTTGGAACTTCTAGACTCTAGGGTTTCGAGGTTCCAAGGTCTTTTAAACTAAATAACAGTCTTTGGGATCCTGAGATCTCAAAGTTTCCTAAAGAATGGACTCCAGAACTCAAGGATTTGGGGGTTTCATGTTCTTGAGTCCCATAACTGCAATACTTCAGAATCCTGGGATCTCGGGGTTCTGAACTTTGAAAAAATAGAGGAAATGCTCTAAATCATAAGTAGGACGAGATCCCAAAATTTAGGGATTCCAAAAGCCAAAAGACTATGGTACAAATGAATAAATAATTGAATTCAACACCCTAAGCCCAAGGGGGTGAAAATTAACCTAAAGGGACCAAAATTTGATTTTAAGGGCCCAAAAATATTGAAAATTTGACTTATTCGAAAGAAAATAACAAACAAAAACCCTAACCCTAACAAGAATGCAAAATAAAGAAAACCAAAATAAAACAACAGCAAGAAAACAAGGAGAGAAAAACAAAACCCTTCCTTGACACAAACGAGAATAAATCACCAAAGCACAGAAGATGCGACCTCGAATCTACTTGAATCGCCAAATGGTCAGAGCTCGCAGATGATCAAATGCATAAATGAAGAAAATGAGCTAGAAAAAGGTATTTATACTCCCAAAAGATAATGGAAATCTAGGCACAACAAAAACACTTCGGGGTTTTGGGATCCCAAAGTCTCGAGCTCACATGACAAAAATTTATGATGTACTTCGGGAACTTAGGGTTTCGAAACTCCAAAGAAAAGAACACAAATAGGACTAGAAGAACTCGAGATCCTAGGATTTCAAGATTCTGAGGCTTCAAACAAACAAAACACGGAGAACTCAAGATATTGGGATTCTGAGATTTTGAGGCTCCAAACAAAATAAATGAACAAGGCAAGGAAAACAAACAAAAGGAGAATCTGGTATCCCAAGATTCTAGGGTTTTGGGGCTCCAAAAATAAAACATGGATAACTCGGGATTCCAAGATTCTGAGGTTTCGAGGATCCAAAAAAAAACGTTAAGAACTCAAGATCTTGGGATTCCGGGGTTCTAAGGCTTGGAAACGAAGAAAGGGAAAACAAAGAAACAAAGACATTGGGACTTTGGGATCCCGAGGTTCCGAGGTCCAAATATTGAAAGTCTAATAAAAACCTGAGAACTCGAGAACCTGAAGTTTCGAAGACCAAATGCAAAGAAGTTGAACAAGACAAAACAAAAAGAAAACTCGAGAACTTGGGGTTTCGGTTTAAGAAGTATGAAAACTCCTAGACTCGGGATTCCAAAATCCTAAAGGCAAGAACAAACAAAAGGAAAACAAAAGAAAAACAAAGTTAAAAAAGAACAACAACAAAGAAAAGGGGGACCCACATTTTAAAATGGAGGGGGTGCATATGCAAGCCATAAAAAGTCCCTTTCAAATACCTAAAAACTCTCTTCACTACTTGTTCATGAGTTTCCTTCTGACTAGCCTAAAATCTCACAACTAAAAATATAGTCCGCATAATATCTAGTCAAGAGGCAGTAAGATATAATAGTCCTCCAATCATAGATCTGTACTTCTTCTAATCAACATCTAGAGATGTAACATCTTTGCCTAATTTGCAACCAACAGCTAAAGGGGTAGTAACATGTTTACAATTATCCATATCAAACTTCTTTAACATTTCTTTGACATATTTAGCTTGATAAATAAAGATTCCATCATCTAACTAAGTAACTTGTAGACCAAGAAAGAATGTCATCTCTCCAAACATAGACATCTCAAATTCCTTATGCATCTTTTTTTTAAATTCTTTACACAAACCATTGCATCCTCCAAAGATAATGTCATCAAGATAAACAACAACAATCAACAACTTATTACTTCCAACCTTAAAATAAAGATTGTTGTTTGCAGTACCTTTCCTCAAGTTTAATTGTAACAAATATCTATCCGATCTACCATACCAAGCTCTAGGTGCTTGTTTGAGTCCATACAATACCTTCTTTAACTTGCAAACCTCATTCATATCCTCTAACAATATAAATCCATCTGGTTTCTCAATTTACACTTCTTCATCTAGTTCTCCATTCAAAAATGTTGACTTGACATCTATTTGATATACCTTAAAATTCTTGTAGGCAGAAAAAGAAATAAAGATCCTTATAGCTTCCATATTAGCTACTGGAATATAAGTTTCCTCAAAATCAATACCTTCTACCTGTTCCTTGTGACTTATCCTTGTTCATTCAATTTTTTCTAGAACACCCACTTAGTTCCTATCACATTTTTGTACACTGGTCTGGGTACCAACTCCCAAGTCTAATTCTTCTGTATTTGATTTAATTCTTTTTCCATTTATTTTACCCAACTTTCTTCTTTTCTTGCTTTTTCATATTATTTAGGTTCAATAAGTGAAAGAAAACAATAATTTACTTACTCATTTACCTTTGTAACACATCTTCTTGTTTAAATACCTTTATTTTTGTCTCCAAATATCTAATCTTTTGAATGATTCCTTTGCACATATTTTGGGGTCTTGATTGCTTGCTTTGGTTCTTCTTTATCTTCTTCAATTTCATCTGTTTCTTCCTCATTCTTATCTTCTAGATCTATCTTTTCTTCTGTAGAAATAAGAATAATCTCAGATCCAATCTCTTGAATGGGTTCAAGGGTAGTTTGATCCCATGTCTCACATACTTTCACATTTGTACTTTCCACTATCTTGTCCAATCTCTTATTGTAAAACTGGTAGGCTTTGTTGTTCATAGCATATCCTAAGAATATTCCTTCATTTTATCTTCTATCAATTTTTTGAAGATTATTTTCATCTCTTCAGATATAGTACTTGCTCCCAAAGGATTCTGAAATAATTCATAGTACGAGGTCTTCCATTCCACAACTCATAAGGTCTCTTAGTATGATTTACTCATATATGTACCTTGTGAAGAATGTAAATAGTAGTATGCACAACTTCTTTCCAATACACATTGGCCAAGTTAGCATCCTTCATCATGGTTTTAGCCATCTCAATAACAATCATATTCTTCCTTTCTACCACATCATTTTGTTTAGGAGTTCTTGGAGTAGAAAAATATCTTCTAATACCATATTTCTCACAAAAATTGTCAAATTCATTCAAAGTAAATTCTCCACCTCTATTAGTTCTTAAACAAGTTTTATTCTAGCACCCTTGGTTTTCTACAATTGACTTGAAAACTTTAGACCTTTCAAAATCTTTAGATTTTTCTCTCAAAAATGTAACCCAAGTCATCCTAGAATAATCATCAATAAGTAACATGCAATATCTTTATTTGCTAAGTCCATTTGTCCTTGTAGGTCCACACAAATCTGTATGAATGATCTCAAAGGGATATGAAGTAGAATACTCCTTGTTCTTTTAACTTTTCTTTGTCTGCTTCCCTAACTAACAATCCCTGCACACAATATCAACAGGCTTGATAATCTTTGGAAAATCTCTCACCGCTTTAGTAGTACTAATCTTCATCATATTATCAAAGTTATCATATCCCATCCTTTTATGTCATAACCAAAATTCATTTCTTTGAGTCCAAAAACATCTATCTCTACTTCAATCCTTTATGTAATAAACATTTCCACTTGTCCTGATTCCTTTTGCTACCAACTTTCTAGTTTTTCCTTTCTGATTACACATCTGGTATTGGTGAACACAACTTCATAACCTCTATTTCACATCTGACTAACACAAAAGAAACTATGTCTAAAACCTTCTATATAATAAACATCATCAGTTTTATGCTTACCATAAATCAAGATACTTCCTATTCCACAAATAGGTGCAACTTTCTCTCATGCAAACTTACTAATCCATCATCATACTTCTTAAGATTCATGAACTTGTATTTATCCCCTATCATTTGATTTGAACATTTGAAGTCAATGATCCAAGATCTTGGTTCAAACCTAGCATGCAGTTCAGTCTTCTCTTCTGATCTCCCAGACCTATCCTAATTCTTCTCTTCTATAGCCAAAAATAAAGATTCTTCATTCAAGTCCTCACCATCCTCATCCTCAGATGAATGTGTCTCCATAGAACACAAACTCTTTTTCCCTTTATCTTTATCATTTGTCCTTTTCTTAAAATCATGTCTTCTATATCTACTTTTCTTTTCTATGTAATATTCTTTATATATACATTTAGAATCATAATGACCAGTTCTTCTACAATTAAAGCATTTTAAGGACAACTTACCTTTGTAATTTCTAGTTCCTCTCTCCAATATTCTTACAAAGTTCACTTCAATATCATCCAAGTTCTCACTTGTTTCTAGTTCATCTCCTGATATCCTTGAAACATTAAATGCAACTTTATTTTTGGTAGGACTTTATGTCATCCATCTCTCCAATTTCATAAGCAAACAATATTTTGATAAGCTAATCAATTGAATAGTTATTCAAATCATGACATTCTTCAATAGTACACTTCTTTAGTTTGTAAGGTTTCATTAGTAAACATGTTCTTTCAAATAACATCATCTTCTTCTAAAATTCTACCAACAACTCAAATAGCCTCTATGGTATCATTCACTCTATGCATGTAGTTCTTAACATTCTCATCATAAGCCATTCTAAAACCTTAAAATTTATGCTTTAAATTCATAAGTCTAGCTTGTTAGGTTTTCATATCATCTTCATATGCACATAACATAACTTGTTCCAAAATTCCTTAACTTCTTTTAGTCCTTTAACCTTACCAAATACTTCATCATTCAGACAACTAATAAGTATTGTTCTATCCTTTTCATTTTTCTCTTGATCCTTAAGATCATTAGAAATCGAAGGTCCATTCCAAGGTCATTTATAACCAATCTAAATAATATCCCAGATTCCATTTTGCAATGTCTCCAAGTAAGATTTCATTCTTTCATTTCAATATGAAAATTTTATTCCATCAAACATCGATACTTTAACATGAAGTTTTTGTGCCATTTTTGGATCTACCTCAAGCGGTTAAGCTTTCCAAAGAGGAACCAATGCTCTAATACCAATTGTTGAACACATGACAGGACTGAGAGGGGGGGGTGAATAAGTCCAGAACTTCAAAATAGATTAATTATAAACAACATTAACTAACTTAGCAACAACACATTAATCATCAACACATGAGCATCAATCATCAACACGTGAATGCCAGATTTATGTGGAAAACCAAGATAGGGAAAAACCATGGTGAGAATATAACTCACAATATGAATAAGAATAATTACAAAGTTTTAGGCTCATTGCCAAGGAGAAATAGCACCTAAAAGACTTGAAAGACTACTTTAGGGCAAGATACAAGGACTTTCACAATCGAGGCTCACTGCTTTAGGGCAAGAGACAAACTACTACCAAAGGACTCACTGTCAATTGATAACAAAGAAAATAGTTGAATTGAAACTGAAAAGGATTCTCCTGAACATAAAATTATCCTTGAACAACTGGATCACGCAACCAACATCATGGAAAAGATCTATGATAACCTCTACTGTCACAACACACTATCTAGCTAAATATATCACCTTCAAATCTCTTCTCAATCTGACTTTTGCACATTCACAAACTCAAATCTTCTTGCATATCATTTGCATACACTTCTCATCAATTCACATACAACTCATCCATCTGCACTTCTTAAATTAGAAATACATTATTGAAAACCTAATTGAGGGTTGGCCAAAATAGAATAAGCAATATTACACAAAATAAGCCACCTGGACCAAAAATACTCAGATCGGTCGACTCTAGGAGAAAGAGGGAACCAAAAAATATTACAATACATCCTTCCAAGATTTATCCAACAATCCACGTACGCTAATATATTCTCCAAAGTTGTTGTTAAACGTAACATGTAGATATAGCAATTAGTTGGCCACAAAACATCTTCTGATGCAAAATACTTCATGTGCATCTCCACACGCCATGGTGAGACCCATAACAACATCTCAATACAACTTCCAACTCATATCCGGACCAAAATAATATGATCCAATTGAGATAACTTAAATGAACACATTGAGTCATAATATAACTAAATAGCTCGAACATAAATCAACAAATCTCTCTTACGGAACAAAGAAACCATTTAAGAAACATACTAAGAATACTACACATGCCATAAAATCACATCCACTAAATTACAACACAAACTGCAACATATCCAAAGGGAACCAAAGGCTTCCCTGGCCATTTTGACAAACACACTTCCTGCCAGAGAGCAAAGATAACTGTCTAAAACAAAATACCACAACCAACACTAAAAGTAATGAACCCTATCTGCAACACAAAACACAACTGCAACAACCAAGAGTATATATTTTGGTGATTCTTGTTAGTGTAAAAACATACTTTAGAAAACTAGTTATCTTTTACTTGGTTGACCTATTAATACTACACTTAAGCTCACTTAGAGGTTATTTAGACTTTTTTCTCACTTCATATGCACACAACATATATCCTAACAATTTTCTCAAATGATTTCACATCTATCACATCTTGAAGGGGTAGTCATAATTTGACTCCTACCATCTAACCTACTCATCCTTTCCTTTATATGTAAGGTATATATTGTACTTTCGTATGTTCCACCTTTTGATCATTGTATGATAGTTATTTGGCTTGTTATTTGTGCTATATAAAATTATGGAAGTTTTTAGCTTCTTATGTATGTGATTCTGGTTGCTCTTACATGGTATTAGATCAAGCTTGTTAGTCCCTCCCCTTTTTTGCTTGAATTATACACATGTTTCTATAATGGTGTATTGTGACCCAAATGGACATCACCATTGAGATTGGAAGGCCCAAGAAATTTGTAATGTCCTTTCATTTCACAAAAAATGGTAACTATTTTTTTTCAAATCAAATTTCCCCTATAACTTATAGTACCATATGGATTTGCACTATATAGTTTTTAATATACTTTTTTAAAATTAGTAAAGGGAAAAACAGGCCCCCTACCAAATTCTTCCTTTGTTCAATTTTTTTTTCTATAGATTACTTTGTAGTCAAAAGTTATTTCATTTGGATGGTTTCAACGTGATTTTTTTTTAGGGTTTTAAGAGTTCTTTGCCTAGTTTGGAGCCTAGATTTCACCCTACAATCTCAACTCATCATCCTTTCCTCTATATGCAAGGTCTCTATTTTACTTTTGTATCCTCCACATTTTGATCATTTAATGATAGATATTTGTGCAATTTATCTGTGTAGAAGCTCTTGGCTTCTTTAATGTGATCTTTGTTTCTCAAACAATTCTTATCCTCAATTACTATAATGCTTATTACATGCTATGATTTTATTTATCATAATCCTAATGCTTCAAAAAAAAATTTATCTTACCAATGATTTCATGCTTATGATACTTATCATTTTTATGCTTCTATATAATCCTTAGTATGTCTAAATTTTATTATCCTATGTTTATGATATTTCTCATGTCTGTACCTTTGATACTTATCATTCCTATATCTTTACATTTTATGACCCCTTTTAGTCACATCCTATTGATATTTTTATGATCCTTCTCTCAACTTCATGGTCATCATTATCATATCATTTTATTATATAGTCAAATCTTTGTATCACTTGTCATAACAAGTAGAATCTCTCACTCTTCTCTCATTACATTCATTGTTTTTTAAGATAGCTTCTCTTTAAGAAATTTCAAGGTAGTTCTTATTTTGAAAATATGTGATAGAAGCTACTCATTGAGTGTTGTGTTTTTTTTACAAGTTTATATGGTGTCCCTATGATAGGAAAAACTCGACAATGACCCATTACTTTATATGGATCAACATCCTTTGGAGTGTCTTAAAAATATATAATCTGCATGACTACATTTTTACTTTAACATGAACCTACCTAGTAGTTCTCATGCACATCAAAGTGGGTGGAAAATTTGTTAGGAAAAGGTGTGTTTACACCTTGCATAATGTTATTATGTAATTTAAATATTATTTATGTTGTTCCTAGGGATGTGTGCATCACATGAGGTTATAATTATTGGATCCACTTTATGTGTTGTATGTAACATTGATTAAATATTTAAAGTGTGATTGCACATTGGGAAAATATTCAATATTGAGACAACTTACTACCAAAAAGTTAATATTTGCATTAATTGTTTTGTAAGCTCATGGTATCAGTCACATGGTTTTATGTAATACCACTTGGTATTTTGTGTAATCTTATGTATTTAAAATAAATAATATGGGTATTTGTCTAAGGTTGGCTATTTTAGGTAAGGGGTTGAGAGAATCACTTGGTTGCATTTGTGAAGGTTTGAAGCATGGCATGGGATGTGTGGTTACATTCTTATTCACATTGAGTGCATGTAGAGAGCTTGGTTTTGTAGATATATACATGGAGACTCAAAGATATATTGTAATGTTTGTATTGTTGAATAATGTTGAACACACCCCAAGATTGGGGGTGAATCAATCTTGAACAAATCTTAACACTTTATACCATAATTCAAATTCAAATTTAAACCTTCATCTGATCAACAACAATGAAAGATAAACTAGTGAAAAAACATGCACAAGAGAACACTAGATTTGAATGGAAAAAAAGAAGGAAAAAACCAGAGTGAGAGTCAATTTACACTATATGAATAATATTACAAAGAGATTATCAGCTAGAATAGGGAAAAAGAGATTATCCCACTAAGTCAGCCAGAAAACATAATTATAGTGAAATGTCCTATCCATGAGATATAGAGGACCTAAAACATCCTATTACATCATACACACTGGTGCACATCCTCCCAAGTCAGCAACTGGATAACATGTAGATGAAACTTGTATCCCTTATCTAGTTGGCCCAAAAAAATATCTTTTAAATGAATCTACTAAATTTGGATCCCCAAAAGCTATACTAGTATTCAAATATAACTCAACACAATCTCCAATGCTATCACAAACCCCCAAAGACATAGTGCAACCAAGAGAACAATCCCTATCGGCTAAACAATTGCAAATTACCTTGAAAATCAACACCAAACAAAATGTGGAAAAAAAGAGATCAAACAATATCATGCAAACCATTTAGAGACATTCCTAGAACATCCATAAACACTTGTAGAAACATCTTTCATATTTCCAAGCCAAGACAAGTTAGCAAAATCAAACATATACAAAGCACTTCATTGTTGGAATGGCAGGAAGCATAGTCAAGAGATAAGGCATTGATAAACATGCTTCTAAAACACTTCATCACCTAAAATCTGAACTGAGCATTGCATAAACATTATAAGAATGTCCCCCAAACTGCAATAACAAAGACATCAATGTGGAGAAATGTGGAGATTCGAAGAATTCTCCAGACCAATCCTAACTAGCCATCAAACTACTAGCATACTACCTTAGACAAAAACATTAGTTGCAACACCAAGGACCTAAAAAGATAGGAGTGCAATGTCCATGGATCGTATACATTATATCTAGAACTCCAAAGACACATATGTGAATGTGGAGGAAAGTGGGGCATTCTTCTAGACTATCTTTAGTATATTTTCCTGCATTCACACACTTCATCAACTTGCAAAGACCAAAACACCTTGAAACATAATTCTCTCTCATGAGAAACAAAGGAGATACTACAACAACTTGTAGTATACACAAGACCATCTAGAAAATTCATCACCATGCTTATAATCCTCACTTAAAGCTTATAATCCTCATCTAAATATGATATCATCATGATACCATCTCTGCAACCACCATCATTGTTCTTCAACATAGCATCACCATAATATAATTAATATAGACATCAACACCATCACTGCCATAAGGATACAAGAAAAATCCTCATATTAATGTCTTCATTATCATTGTTCTTCATACATGATGAGACATCAACACCCGATGGTGGAAATCCAACTATGATCATCATCAACAACATCTCTACACAACTGCATATCATGATATCATGACAAAAAAGGTATAGATATCAACACCAAGAGGGTAGACATAAACCATGAACCACCTACACCACACACATCTACATTCTACATTAATGACATTACACAACTAATCATCTCCTTAATATTCATCTACATTTCACATTACTACAACATACTAAATGTGGACATTGACACCAAGAAAGTGGGCATCCACAACAAAGAATACCTTTAACCATCAACCATCCACTCATACATTTGAATTTACAATAGAACCTAAGATTACATTATCTAGCAATCAACATCATATACTTTCAGGCATCAATTATGTCGTATATCAATCATAATATATTAGAAACATGTACTTCCAACATATACCACAAAGATCATCATTAGCATATCATCAATAACACCTTGTCATCTCCATCATAGAAATCTCCATCATAGCTTTGCACACCACTGCACCATAATGACAACACACAATTTAAGTGTTGATACCAATGGACAACAGTCTCCAATATCCTCCACAACATTGAGGGTTGACATCAATGACAACAACTACCAATAGAATAATACATGAGTGATGGATGCTTTTTGAGGTTGGTATTTTCCCTCTTGAGGTTTTTCCTAGGGTATATCTTGTGTCTTGTTTTATGGTATTTTTTCTATTCTTTTGCATATGTATTATGAATACTTGTTCGCATCATTTTCTCTATTTGGGTTGTGTGGAAATTAGCATAGATGGCTAGAAATTTCCTAACAAATGTAATGGTAAAAATGGAATACCTATCCCCTTTCCTCTTATGTTTTGGGCCTAGTTTGATTAGTATTGTAAATTTAATAACTATCTTACAAGTAGCATATTATTGTATTAAATATTCTCATAATATCTGCATATCTTGATCATGTAATGCCCTTCCTATTTGCAACCTTAAGATGTTGGACCTCCAAGTTGTTTTCTCAATATATATCAGGGGATACATAGGTCGTGCTTGTTTTGTTACTTTGGATTCTTATTAATGGTTTAGCTACACTATTTTCATTATGTCTTATATTCTTTCTCTTCTTGGTGTTTTTATACCACTCACATATTTTGTGATGAGCTTCCTCAACATTTCAGTTGTTGGTGTTATTGCATTGAGATGTGCATGTGGCATTGTACCAAGTTCCTTGTAGGGACATGATATATTTGTATGGTTGTGTTATTTCTTGAGATGCATGTGTGATTCTTTTCAATTTATATATATTTATATATATGATGTGACTAAATGGTATCATGAATTGATGACATATAGATGCATTGATTTGTGTTATATGATGTTGTACCTCATTGTGTGATAATGATATGCTTTAGCTATTTATATATTGAGAAGGCACACTTGATGTGTGTGTTGATTGATTACAAGTATAGGTTTATTTCACCACATGGATACATATCTCTAAGTTATTCCACAATTATGGTTATTTAAGAGATGTTGCATTGGGCCTTCCTTTTTTATTCAGTAATTATACTCAAATCAAGTATGGTATGTTTCATATGTGAGGCCATGATTAACTCAAATCCAAATCAGAGGCAATTTCAGTTACTATCTATGTTGTGAGTTACCAATAAATGTCTAATTTAAGTTAATGGTTTAATCTCCTCTCATTTTTCATAAATAAATTTTTAGGAATTAAAATAATTTTAAATGTTATTTAGTAAAATAATTTTTTGGAGGAGAGGAAGAGGAAAAATAAAAATAAAAAGTTATCTAAACTTCAAAAAAATTCTTGGGTTGGGTAATGCATGTTTATGCTTGATTTAATCAATTGGTATATTTGATTGCAATGAATGAATGTGGAATTCTTATTTTATTCAAATAAAAGTGGAGAATTTAAGAATTAAATAAAATAATGAAAGTGAAATTTGAAATTAGAAAATTAGAAAATTAGAAAATACAAAAAAGAGTTAAAAAGGAAAATAGAAGTCATTTTTTCATTATTTATTGTTGTGAAAAAAATAGCTCCAAAACCCCTCTTTTTGAAGATTAGAAATTGAGAGAAATCAAGGGATTTGAATGGGAATGGTTTTGAAGATGGATGGATAAAGATAAGAAATGGATTGTGCTTGTGTATGTGTATGTGATCTCAACTCCTCCAAATTGGTTAAATTGCAATTATTCATGTGATTTATGTTCATTGAAATTTAAGGTAATTGTTTGGGTAAAACTGAGGACTAGAATTGGAAATAGGAATTGCCCTTGTGCTTAGTTCTAGTATTGAGAATATTAGTGTTAGTTTCCTCAATTTATACCTAAATGAGTGTCATTCCGAAAAACATAAACTTATGAAAAATATAGTGGCTATTTGCCTAAGGGATGAAGATGGTAAATTAAGTGAAATGAAATGCAACTAATTACACACCCTTAAAATTAAAATACCATTGTAAGTTCCTTGATCACTGCATTCCTGTCACAGTTATGACAAGAACAGCCACAGTGATCAAAATAATAGTTTAATTCACAGAATATATATATATATATATATATTCACTTTCTGCACACAGTAGATAACAAATCATTAATTCTACACATGATTGAATCCTTATAAATCATAACACATATCACACCCTTTAAAGAAATAAATAAACTTAGCAGATCTGATCAAAGTAGATACTATCAAAACTATACCATTAATTCTTCTTTGTAAAACATATACTATAATAAGTTAAAACGGATTAAACACATACCACATACAAAAATTAAACAATCACCAAGTAAACATACCACACACATAAATTAAACAATCACCAGGTAACTTTGGAGTGGGCCTTGCCTCCTCAGCTCCCTGGTAATGACGTACTTCTAGTTTATTCAACTCACACACATAACAAGAATTTTTGCAAAGTAATGCTTCAAATTTTTAAGCAAATAGATGACCTCCTTATATTATTATGTCTTATGTATACACACATATTTATACTATTTTGTATGCCAAGATTATCATATGTTGGTGAACCATATCAATTGTCCCCATGCAAACAGAAAAATCTAAATATAATAGATTAGGGTCGTAGGCCACTATATCGATACTGTTTAACATAGTATGTAACAGGTTAAAACAAACTAGATAGACTAAAACAAAATTAAGGCCACCGACCACTATAACATCCTCTAATCTACGAATAAAACAAAATGATCGGTTGGTAGATGCCCAACAACTCTATTTTGCCTCCTTCATGCCACATATACTTGGCCACATTTCCTCTTTAACCGTCCCTTATCATTTTGTCCATAAAACAGTTAACACGTTAATGGATTTCGATAGCATTATCAATCCTAATCTTCTTTTTACTTTTTATTAAAAATTAGAGTTCCTTCAACAATTGGTGACAGGAAGGTAGACAAATGCAAGGGTAAAAAGGGAAAACGAATAGGTAAAAATAATGGAGTTTCTATGCTCATTAGTAATCTTCTTTCCCTCTCTATTTCTTGATCTCTTTCTTGTTTTGGATGTTGTTCTCACCCTTAAAAGAGCATAGGAGTTCCCAAGTAGGATTCAATTTGATGAATTTGAATTAGAATAAAATAAATACCATTTTTGTGCCCTCATAATGCCATTTTTTAAAAATACTTAAAATTTGAATTTTATCACGTAAATGAGTTGTTCATATTTGATGCAAAAGGGAACTTTTTCATTTTCAAAAATTACAATTTTTTAAAATTGAGAAAAATTGAAGCTTCATTAATAGAGTTTGCATGTAAATTGTTGTTTTTGCATTCATAAAGTAAATGAAGATTTGTATTTTAAAAGTGAAACTGCATGCTTTGTTTTGGGGAAAATTGAGTCTCCTTCATGGATTTTTGAATAAGGATCATTTTAAGACTATGTTTAAATTTTATACGTTAAATTTTTATTCCATATTTTGTGCTTATTTTATATGTCATACTCTTTTGTGTTGAGCCATGATGAACCTAGGATGAAGGTACTAGAGGAACATAATGGACTGGCACCCACCATTGCTAAAGGACAAAGGGGCATGAGGTTATATTGTTGGGTATTTTTCTTAAAAATTGATAACTAATGATATTGGAGAAATAAAATTAACCATGATAACAATTCCCATGGTATAGTTGAAGTGCTAGTACAAGCTTGGTATGAGCATAGAAGTCATGCCCACTCCACAAACACTAGGACTTGCAAGTTGGGTTCCTCATGGGGCGAGTTGGTCACACCCAAATCCACTTAAATATACCTTAGAGATTTGTAATTACACTCTTTGCCTCCTCTCTAGCATCTTATCTTTGTGCTTTGTGTGTGTTCCTTTGAGAGTATATTTCTTATTCTATTGGTGATTGTGATCAAAGATTGCTTCTTGTTTTCTCCATTGGTGTTTGTACCCAATGTGAGCTCCTTGCCTTAAGCTATTTGTTGTGTCCAATGAGGATTTATACTTGATCCATATTGTGATGTTAATTAAATATTTTTGAATGATGTGCATTTTGAGTGTATAATTTGTGTATGTTGTGCATGTAAGCTCCTTCTCCTATTGTGTTTGATGTGTGTGTGCTTCTGACCCACATGACTATCTCATATCATACTGAGAGTGGACCTAAGAGTTCCATGAGGTTGGGTGGCATGGAAACCACCATTGAGGACTAAAGAAGTTAGGAGGAGCTCCAAGATCATGTTCATTTGGTAAAAATTTCTCATTTCGATTTTTTCTTTATTCTTTTAAAATATTATGAAATTGTAATTGAAGAAAATTTGAGTCCTCTTCCTTGTACATAGTGTAATCATTGGAACTCCCTAGTGGATGGAATCTTATTGTGTCACATAAATGGTATTAGTGATATAGTTGTTTTTAAGTGACTTAGTGTTAAAGTCGATCACACTTGCTATCTTGAGTGTTCTTAAATATTTTATGTTATTTGGATAAAATGAACTTAGAGAACATTTGGATTTGGGTTTAAAATAGATCCTAAATTAGAAAAAATGTTATATGTTTTGATTTTATTATCTCTCTCTTTTGTTTGTATGGTGTTCATTGAGAACTACCTCATCTAGGGATTATTTAGGGTTCTCCAATTGGTTTTGGTGGGGCTAGACAATATGAAAAAACTTTCACCTTCACCCCTTGTGCCATTAGTATTGTATGGGAGTCTCTTGGAGTCCTTCTATCCCTTGAGAGTATTCTCCTTTGTAGGCTTGTATGAGATGAAATCAAGTGTTTAGGACCTTCTTAGAAACCTAATAGTTTTCATCATTTTATAGGTTGTCTTCAATTTAGGTTACATCTATATAGTTCTGGAGTGTTTAGTGCATCTTGGAGAGTAAACCCTAGCTTTTTTTTTCTCACTAGTCATGAATTTAGCACTAGAATAGAATTATAACACTTGAGAAGGGATACACCTCCTACAAGGGACTTCAATGCCCAAATAGGACTCCCATGCTATACTAGGACTCTAGTTCTAGACTTGGACACCTAAGAACTCACACTAGTGTCCTCTAGTTCCCTATTTCATCATTTCATCATTTGATTTTGTCTTCTATCTATTTTTCATTAAAAATTTGTATATGTAAGTTATTCCCCTTGGTCTTGAGAGTTTTTCCATGTTTTAATTTCATTGGTGATTTTTATACATCAAGTTTTAGGGCATTTCCTCATTTTGGAAAATATGGACCATTGAGTAGAAGTGACCCATCATCATTCTAGTTTAGTAGAATGTTGTAAATCCTAGTGAAACAACCTCTTGTGTAGGTCGTCCCTTGTGTTTAGATATTTTCTAGGTTTATGGTTGATTAGATAGGAGGTAAATACTCCCTCATCTTACTCCTTGTTTTGTAAATTGATGGTTGGTAATATAGTTAAGGGGTGTTAGCTCTTACTCGTGTTGTCATTTATGTGAGGTTTTGTGGGTGTTGTAAGACTCTCTTAAGCATGTTTTGGTGTAGATTTAAAGTTGATGATTCCCTCATCCTACCCTAGTGTGGGTTTGTGAGAGAATGAAATTATGGGTTAGTATTGATTATCGTTTGGGGTGTCATTTCCCCCTCTCATAAGTTCATCTTGGTGGATTTGTCCCACGATTGGTAAGTCTTCCATTGGTTCCACCTTTCTTGTAGAAATTGTGAGATCATCCTTTTGATTACTGCCTTTATGTAATTTTATTCACCCAAAACTAATGTACATGTAGTTGCGCAAGTGCGACTTGTTGTTTTTTTTTTTAAATCTATTAATTATATCCTAGGTGTGTCTGCGTACCTAGGCATTACAAATCATCTTTATCGCTAATTCCCAAATATTCATTCTTGATCCCTATATCCTTCATTCATAACCTTGGATCAAATTTTTGGGTGTGGATTTAATCTTAGTCAGTTTTACAATCACGGATCAAACCCTAAAATTTCAAATTCAAATACCATAAAATGGGGCCATATTTGCCTCCCTTACAAGGTTTTGTGAGGTAACCTAAAATTCATTTGTGTTAATTTGTGAGCTATGTTTTGTATATTTAAGGACATTCATTACTCATTTGAAATCATGTTAGAACATGAGAAGAACATGTAGATCCAAGAACTAAAAGGGATGATCTAGTTTTGAAGTCTACGTGTGACATCATTATAAGAGCATTGCATGTTTGTTTGTTGTCCTCAATTCTTTTTCTCGAAGTTATGAAGATAGTCCATCTAAAAGTCTAACCTAGAAGTACACAAGTCTTGAGACCCAACAAATTCTCCAAAGATACTTATAATCATCGCAAATATTTCTCATATTAATTATAATACCAAAATCGAGACAATTCATCATAAAGAGGTCTAAATTTTCAATATTAAGGTAAAGTAATTATTAACATCTAACACATCATTTCCTACCATCAATCATTAAACTATTTTTTATTTACTTAATTTTTTATAACTAATTTTAATATTCTCATTATCAACCCCAGCTTGTTTAATCTAAATTAATTGAGACCAAAATTGAAAAATAAAGAGTTATAAAAATTAATTATACAATACATTCTTGAACTCTACATAGAAAATGTGATTATATTGATTGCCATATGGCAATTATATATATATTACACGCATTATAAAGTTTGCACCACAAGGGAATGGCATAACGTTTATTTTTTTATAGCTACTAAAATAATTGATACGTTAGTCAACTCTATTATAAACTCACTTTGTAAGACCATATTCTTTTAAATAAGTTTAGTGCTTCAAATGAGAGGAGAATTGCGACCCCACAAACTTTTAAAAATGTGGAAGAATTTGCAATTCACTATTGTTGAATGTTTATAATAAAGTGTCATCCAAAGGATTTATAGAGAAAAAAAAAAAGAATAAAGCAAAAAGTCAAGGGATTCCTAATCCACAACCCTACTCTACCGGTCATTTGACCATTCCATTGTATAAGAATACTTGTATAATGTTGAAATTGTATATATTAATTAAGTGTAGTAATTAAAATTATATATATATATAAACATCAATCTTATATATATATATAAATATAAACATCAATCTTATATTATTATATAAACATACAAACATTAAATATTATAAATTTTTAAAAAAATCATAAGAATATAAAAAAAATTATTAGAAATATTATATTTAAGCATCTTCAAAGTATTATAGTTTTTGTACCCTAAACTAAAAAAAATAACATTATACATTCTCTATAATAGAAGAATAATTAATAGGTTTGTCATATCCTTTTGATGTTGGTCCAAATATTGTTGGAGAATCTAAAGTGCAAGCTTATGTATCTATGTTTTAAAACTAGCGCTTGCACTTAAATGAGGTGCAATAATTACGTCGATAGTAATTTATATCAAGTCTATCACATCAGTTCTAATTACAATATGTGACAAAACCCCCACTTCTATTATGCTTTGCTCGATGTTTGTAGCGTGTATTACCTATATGAAGCAAATATATATACAGGGAGAAATATCACAGATGTGCTCAACAAGTGGAGTTTGCAGGGAAGCCGCATCCGTTCTCCTATTTACTACAAGTTAGTGGAAATTTAGAAGCATTTTAGCAAATGCAATGTAAGCAATTTCTTTCTTGTAGGAATATTGTTTCCAATCTTTTTCATAGCCTGAGAGTTGTATACAAATATGTGAATTCTTTAGACTTGTAATCTATTCTATTATATACTTATATTGACAATGGAGATGTGTCCATTACAAAAGAGGGATTTTCCCAATAATTTTGCTCAACCTTATGGTCCACATCTCTTTTGTGATCATGTGCAGTGGATTTTAGATTTTTCTATTTGTTTTATTTCCTCCACCAACAAGTGCAATCAAAACATTACATAGGCTTAACTTGGGACCACATCTAATCCAAAAATATGTTCATCATCCCAATAAATTGAGGGGGGCATCTAGAAATTTAACTGTATAGTCAACATGTCAATTATAGATTTTAAGCTTCTAAAGATGTAAAAGCTTTTATGAAAGAATATATTGTGACAACAAGTTATAACTACTGATGCTGATTTGCAAATATCTGTTTGTAATTTTATTTTTTATTTTTTTGGTGCTGCTTACAACTACCTTGTAAAATCTTTATAGTTATCTTTTATTTGTTTTGTGTACTTTTCTACAGCTATTTTATTAATCCATTGCTTATCTTAATCCAATAAAAATTTAAGATTTGAGATATATGAACTTTGCTTTACACATATACATTACATATAATTCTATCTTTTGAAGTCGCCCCAACAAACAATAAATAAAGATAACAAAGCCCATACACTTAACACACTTAATACGCGTTTTAATACTTGCAACCACAACACAAAAATTGATTACAGAACAAATTTTCCACAAACCATTAAAATTTGAGTCAGACCTCTTACTTAAAGTAATGTCCAGAATTGTATTCCCAGCTATTTTCATTTCATTTGCATAATTACAAATATGGAATCTAATGCTCATAAATGCGCTTCAATCTACGCGAGAATACAATCTTTTCAAACGGTCATGTCGCTAAAATACGTTTTAAGTCTCGATAATAAATTTTGACACGAAGAAAATTGCTTGATGATTTTTTTTTAAAAAACATGTTCAGACTCCAATGTCTCCCAATGGCTCATATATTCTGAACACTGTTAGTAAGATTATATTTTTTGAATAAGTCGAAATTGTTGCAGCACAATTGAATATGAATTTTTATCCCATTAACCTTTTTCATCTATGTCACTGTTAATTTCTATTATCTTTATCCATAATGACTCATGTTTAAATTGACAAAGTACGCGAATACATAATTCTTTCCACAACTGAAGTTTTTCAGATCGTTCCGTTATTATCGGCTAGAACAAATTTAACGACATCGGAAAAATTTATTTCCATATGAAATTTATCGGCATGCCGACGTGAGACAACTTCTCGGTGGGGAGTTCCCCCCCCAAGGAATAGCCTATCGGCTAATAAGATTTATGAAGCAAATTTTTACTAGCGAAGAATGGGATCTCATGGGATCTCAAAAAATTAAATTTCTTATGTTTAAGGTTTATAAAATTTCATCAAATGAAATTATGAATAAGAATAATATTTGTCCATTAAAAATATATATTGAGAATGATTTTGTTAAAATGAATCAAATTTTTAGTATAGTTAAGTTTGTGTAAACTTGTAAAGTAAGTTTAAATCATGATTTTTTTAAATATTTTAATTATGATAGAATTTATGTGACCATTTTTGTAGTCAAAACCTATTTTGAATTAATTGTCTATGCTTTATCCCTTTACTTCATTTTTTGTTCATTGGCTTATAGCCATCATTTAACAAATTGGTGTGTTTAGTAGAGAGGTAATGAGATAAACTATTGAGAAATTATTTTAAAGACTACATAAGTAGAAGGAATACATTTCATTAAAGTTTTGAGGATGTGAACTATGTTGTCTTGAGAGGTATCTAACCATGATTCACTAAGAGCTCTATAGGAAAACAATTACTTGTGAAATGTTTTATCTTTAGAGTTTTGAGAATGTGAATTGTGTTTTCATGAGGGTATCTAATTACAATTTAGTGGGATTTGTGTCTAAAAAATTGCTATGAAATGTTATCTTTATCGCTTGGAAAGTTGTTGAGTGCACTTTTGAATTTTTGGCATGAAATCATTGAAATGGTTGTGCTACTAGGGTAGATAGGCTTTTGACTAGGATAGGAGATTTATAGGGATTCATGGATTCTGAATGGGTAATAATGTGGATAGTAGGAAGTTTAATAATAGGTATTGTACTTATGGGTAAATTAAGTGTAAATTGCATAATCAGATATCAAAGAGCAAATCACAACTCTAATCTAATCAATATTACTCCTAAATGACAATAGAATAATGCAACATCAATTGAATTGAAAAAATGATCTATTTAAAACTCCCTCATTTGAAATAGCAAGACTTCCATTGATCTTCTCCATTGTTGATGATGTAAGTGGCTCTCAAGTATTGCACTTGATTTCCTGCATAAGATGGACAACAATTTTGAAGACTATGATTCTGTGATTCTAGCTTGAATTATTGCACTTGATTTCCTGCATAAGATGGACAACAATTTTGAAGACTATGATTCTGTGATTCTAGCTTGAATTGAGAAAATGATGTTGAATTTATAGATTTTCAACACAAAGGGGCTGAGAAATAGAACTCAAGTGTTGATTGATAGATAACTGAAATTGATTGATCAATGAACTAGTCATGATTGATTTGTTAACTCATTTGATTGATTTGTTAACATGATTGATTGGAGAGTGAACTCAATAGATTGTCTAGTAAACTCATTTGATTGATCAGTAAACTGAATAGACTAGGGAGACGACTGAATTGATGGATTAGTCATAAAAAGATGATTTTGAGTTAAAAACATATGATTGATGAGTTAACTGAGTTAACTAATTAGACAACTGAATTGATCAACCAGTTCTGATTTTAGCATGTGTTGTAGGAATTTGAAATTGAATTTGATTTTCATTTTCAATTTGGATTTGAATTTGGTCATTCGAATGCTGAAATGCACATGAAATTAACTGAAATTCAGATTTGGTGAAATGTGAAATTAGGTGAAATTCGAATTTGGGGGAAAATGAAATGAAATTAGATAGAATTAATTGGAATTAGAATTTGGGGATTTGGAGGAATTTAATTAATTAATTTAAATAATTTAAATGAAATTATTTAAACTTGGGAGATTGAATTAATTAAATAATAAAGATTATTTAACTAAGGAAAATGTTGCAATTAATTAAATAATTGATATTTAATTAATAATTAAGATATGGTTAATTGATTAAATTATTCGATAATTAGGAGTGTTGAAGGGTGATGATTAGAAGAAATATTTAGTTTAATCAAATAATTAAAAAATTACTTAATTAAATAGACGAATAATTAGTGTAGAATTAATGAGACATTTTTAAGTGTCTACAGGTATGTTTTTACCCAAGATTATAAAATGGTTAATTGGATGAGAAATCTAGTAGTTTTGATTTCTCTTTGATTATAGAGATAAAGTATATGATAGCTACTAAGGGATGTAAGAAGGAAATTTGACTTTGTGGAGTATGCTTGGATGTTACATTGAAGTAGGATTTGGTATGATAGTCAAAATGTCAACATCATGATAGAGACCCTAATTTTCATGTGTAAATGAAGAATATTGATGTGTAGTTTCTAGATGTTGTTGTCTTAGTTGATCTCATGAGTATAGAGAAGTATAGATAATGTAGAATAGCTATGGAGATGTTTACTCTTTGGAGTGAGTTTATTTTATCTATATTTGGCCCCTTATGTAATGTATACAAGTGGGAGAATGTTGGGAAAGTTGTTTTACATGTATTGCACATAGGAGTATTGAATACTTTATAAAGATATCATCCATCTTAAAATAGGGCACTACACTTTGAAGGTTTAATATTTTTTTGACATAGTTGTTGTGTGTAACATTTGAAATACATTTATTGTGGGTGGAACATTGAGGAAATTCATTTAGTATTGAATTCATGATTTGGTGGTAATATGGTTTGATAGACTTATGCTTTAATGTGAAAGGCACGTTGGGTAAGTACATTTAATATGAGATGCATTAGAAAAATACATTCAATTATTAGATATCTTGTAAAAAGTATTTAATGTAGGGACGCATGAGACAAGTCATCTTAGGTATTTGGATTAGACAAACTATTTAATTTTTCTTGGAGATTTAATGACTCTTAGTCCTAAATTCAAACTTGGGTAGACACTCTAGAGATGTACTTGGGTGCATTGGTTATTGGTGCTTGGATATGTTGATTAAGGGTGGCTATAAAACTTAGTAATAATTTTGTAAGCTTATCATACTCTTACATATAAATAAAAATCTCGGGGTGGAGGTTACACATCATCTCTTAATTGATCATCTTGTGTAGACTCATTTTGAGTGAATCTTAGTGTAAGCTCTTAGAGCCCTGGATTGTTTATTTGGGAGACCCTAAAGAGCATTTTATTATTCAATCAATTTTTTTGATGAATGTAACAAAAAATTCTCACTAATTTTGAAGGTCGTAGTTACATGGTTTCTTTCGTGATTTAGAGTGTTTATCTTGTGTGAAGGCTTGAAGCCTAATATTGTATCATAACTATTTTGTTGAAATTTTATTAGTTTTATTACTTTGTAAGGTTGATTTTTTTGAATAATTTTTTCCAAGATATATCGATGTGTCTCTCTTTATTTTATTTTTGTTATTTAATGTTGTTACTATATCAAAATATAGTTAAAAATTATATAAGATCGAATAACTTATAACATCTTTTCTCAAATAAAAAATGATTCTTTATTAATTTTAACTATAATTTAATCAACATATATATCTTCTAATATTTATTAAAAAAACTTAAATATATCTAATCATTTAATCTCTCTTTACATTAATTAATTATATATATAACTATAAAAATATGTATAATTATCTTTATCAATTATTTAAATTTGACCATTTCATGTGTAATGCCCCACCAGGAAACCCCGAAGAGATAAAGCTAAAACACACGAATGGAGTGCGAATAATTTTTTTTTTAAATAAGACACAACATAATAATACAATGAGTTATCAAAAGCTTAGATAATACAATGGAAGACTAAACAATAACTAAGGAGTTTCCCAACGTGATTACTTAATTTAACATCTAACTCAAGTCACAACATTTGATCCATTTAAGCAAGTTAACTTAATTACATGTTATTACTTAAAACATGGATATAATTTGTTCAGTAAATTTAATTTTTAGATAATATGACACAGTCGTCCGTTAGAGTTAAAATCAGATAACATGATGAGTTTATCTGTTAAGGTTAAAATATAGATGGCATAATGAGGCTCATCCATTAGAGTTAAAGCTATGGTTAACATGATTAAGTTCATCCAATAAATTTTAACCATTCATTACGTTCAATCTTACATTAAACATATGCCATGCATCTAATTTCATATCGTACTTTAGCTTCATAATAAACTAATGAATACTTCCCATGCCTACTTAATTGCGCTATCAATAACTGAATATATTTCATTAATCAAATCTACATTCTCTGATGATCCTAATTACTGCATTAAATAAAATGACTACATACATGCATTTATGATTATCTTCATCTAATCCCCATTATACATTTTAACATAAAGCATCCATACATATCGAATTAAAAGAAAACATAAAAATGTAAAAACACCACATAACATAGAAATGATCTCGGAGTTCACCCTTAGTGGGCTACATCTCTCGGTCTGCTCAACGGCAAGACCCCTCCGATACTTAATCAATAGTGAAGAATACATAAGGTTCACATCATTTACAATCCTGCCATCAAGGCGAACATAACCAATAATACATATGACCACTTTGGTCAAATAAATATATGAATGATCCCTAAATAGGAAAGGATCCAACTGAACATAATAAGAAGCAATAATAACAAATCAACTCGAGCATCCGTGAAACTAAATCTTCGCAACCCATCATAAGCATCCCATGGTCTAACATGAAAATTGGGTTCTCATGAGGGCAATAAACATCAGGATGACTCCACAACCATTCTCCTATCAAAGGCAAAACAACCACATACTAGCAAACAAAATCAACGAACTCCTAAAACCCAAGAATACACAAGGTCAAGCAAACGAAGTTCAATATGGTAGGACCACCCATTTGATCAAACTAAACTTCATATGAGGTACACTGATTGACGGTACTCTAACTAGAGACCTGACCAGCTATGGTCAACCACGAATCAACATTCGACACCCACATAAAGGACATGACCGGTTACAACACCATCACAAGACAACAGTCAAAACTCGAGATCAAGGACATAAGCAGGTACCCAAATCAATCATACGACAGGGTCCAACAAACAAAATCAAAGACTTGTCATTTCTTAAGAAAATGAGAATACAAAAAATTAAACATGCATAGGCATAGATTGGAAAAGACAATCTTATTTCTTATTGTTTACACACAACAATTGATCCAGTTTTCTAAAGGAATTTAAGTTGATTGCAGTTTGTTTACCTTGTCTAGGTACAGGTTGTTCATGGTTTTTCTATCTCGCTAAGATCATATGCATCATAACATAACATAATTACTTCATCATGAGTTTTAAACCAAATTCACATGAATATAATTAACTAACCATTAATCAACTAAATATGATATTTATTGTTCAAGATAAAATATCATTCTTATTCTTTTTTGAAATAAATAAACCACTCTCATATCTCCAAAACCAACATATACTTTTCAAAAATGGAAATATACATATAAAGAAATAGATAAACATTTCCCAATGAAATATAATTTCCCTTGCATATATTAAAACAAATACACGATCTATATATATATATATATATATATATATATATATATGTACATATACATATACATATATATGTATATATATACATATATATACATATAGATATATATATATACATATATATATATATACATATATATACTTAAATTAATAAATTAATGACTGAACAATAATTATTATATATTTGAAAATATACGCTAATTAAGAATCAAAAATTAATATATAATTAATAATATACATTAATATAAAAATTATCGCAATGATTATCCAGTTTCCATTATCCCCTATTTTACCCTCCCCTTCTCCTGCGAAGAGGGGTAGGAAACCAAAAAAATTTTACACACAAATTGAAATTGATGCTGGTATTCAATCTACTCTCTTGAGTCCAAAATCAGGGTCTAGTAAAAAGAAAAAATTTAGTCCACCTTTTACTCAGTCAGTGGCTTCCAAGCGGTGTCTAAAGTCTAAACTGGAGAAGGTTGATCTAGCAATTGAGAAGAGGGGAGAGATTGCCTCCCCTCGAGGCCAATGAAGTTTGTATCTTGGAATGTTAGGGGCTTAAATGCCCCTAACAAAAGACATCTCATTAAATCTTAGTTGGATTTAATGAGGTGTGATGTGTTACTGTTGCAAGAATCTAAGTTAAATAGTCAAGGTGCTGATCAGCTTTTTTCCAAATGGAAGTCTTGGAATTTTTGTGTATCCCCCTCGATGGGGGCTTCTAGGGGTTTGGCTTTCCTTTGGAATGATTTGTTTGTTGATTTGAAACTGATTGCTTCTGCCCCCTCCTGGATGTTGGCTCTGGTTAAAAGTCGTGTTTCGGATATCAAGCTCTGGTTATTCAATGTTTATGGTCCAATATCTATCGAGGATAAGAAAGCTCTTTGGGATTCTTTATCTCTCATCTTATCCCCTCTTCTTGTCCAGCTTATAGTTGTTGGAGGAGATTTTAATGCCATCTCATCTGATGATGAGAAGTGTGGGGGAATTATTCCTAACAAACGTATCCTGGAAGATTTTTCTGCTTTCATTTCAAATAATAATTTGGTGGATTGTAAGACTTTGAATGGGCCTTTTGCCTGGACAAATAGGAGAAAGGACTTCTCTCAGATTGCTGAGAGACTTGATCATTTTTTGGTTTCAGATAACTGGATTTCCTCTAATGTGGATGTAGTTGCCTCAGTTTTGCCCTATGCTAGTTCTGATCATTTTCCAGTTGGGTTATCCATTTTTTATGACAAAGCTCCTATTCGGTCTTCTTTTAAGTTTGTACCAATGTGGTTTCGTGATCCTTCCTTTTTATTGCTTTTACAATCTTGGTGGTCTACGGCTCCCTTTGTTCGTGGCTCTAGGATGTTTCGGTTCATTAAAAATCTCTCTTTTCTTAGGCTTCAAATCAAGACATGGAATGTTTTGCATTTTAAAAACATTTTTTCTAACAAAGCTAAGATTCAGGAAGAGATTGAAGCTCTTAATAACATGGTTATGATTGGTGGCATGGACTCTGCAACTTTCCAGAAGCATAAGTCTTTGAGTTCACAATTAGAAGAGATCCTCTCTAGAGAAGAAATTTATTGGTGTAAAAAATCCAGAGATTTATGGTTGAGTGATGGGGATTGTAATACCAAATTCTTTCATGCCTCAACCAAATTGAAACGTCAACGTTGTCGGATCTCTTCCATTCAGAATTTTGATGGGGTTGTTTTAACTGAAGAATCGAATATAGTTAATGAAGGTGTCCGATTTTTTAAGTCCTTGCTCTCTGAGGAATCTTCTATTTTTTGTGACAATTTTGCCTCTTTCATTCCTAAGCTTATAACAGCGGAGGATAATGCTATGCTCATGGCCCCCTTTTCCATTCAAGAAGTCAAAGATGTTGTCTTCTCTATGTCTTCTAAGAAAGCGCCTGGTCCTGATGGTTTTACTGTTCTCTTTTTTCAAAAATGCTGGTCCTTTCTTGGGGAAGATCTTCGTTTGGTTTTAGAAGAAGCTAGATGTAATCTTACTATGTTAAGGGAAGTCAACTCAACTCTAATTGCTCTTATCCGGAAGTGTGAGAATCCTGTATCTTTTATGGACTTTCACCCAATTGCGTTATGTAACTCCTTATATGAAATTATTACCAAGGCTATTTCTATACGGCTTGCAAAGCTCATGCCTAGAATCATCTCGGATGAGTAGGGGGGCTTTGTCCTTGGTAGAGAGATGCCAGAAGGAGCCATTGTGGCCCATGAAATTCTACACTCCATCTCTCAATTGTCTATTCCGGCTATGATTCTCAGATTAGATATGATGAAGGCTTATGACAGGGTAAATTGGCAGGCTTTATTGTCTATGCTCTCTAAATTTGGGTTTGGAGTAAAATGGGTTAAATGGATTTAGGCTTGTATTAGTACTGCTATGTTTTCAATATTATTGAATGGTTCCCCATGTGGTTTTTTTTGCCTCTTCTAGAGGCCTTAGGCAAGGAGATCCACTATCTCCTTTTTTGTTTATCATTATGGCTGAAGCCTTTAGTAGGGCTATTTCATGTGCCAAGGAGAGGGGCCTGTGGAAGGGGATTTCCATTCCTCATATGTCCATACCCCATACTCATTGTTTCTTTGTGGATGATACTTTACTATTTGGATTAGCTTCTATGAGGGAAGCTCAGGTCATTAACAAGATCATTTTGGATTATTCTTTGTTCTTTGGGCAAAAGGTTAATCAGGCTAAATCTAAAGTTTTTTTCCTTAATGTCTCCCCTTTGGTGCAGTCCAGGTTGTCTCGTTATTGGGGTTTTTCGGTGGGTCAATTTCCTTGCAAATATTTAGGGTTGCCATTTTACACTGGTTCTGAGAAGCACAATTTTTGGGAACGAGTTTCTAGGGCTATCTCATCTAAAATTATTTCTTGGTCCCATAAGTGGTTAACTTTTTCTGGTAAAATTGTGCTTATTAAAGTAGTCTTAAATGTGATTCCTATCTATCTGTTATCCATTTTAAAGGCTCCAAAAAAAACTGTGGGGGCTCTTCTTTCAATTGCGAGATCCTTTTTATGGAATAATAATGTTGATAAGACAAAAAGGATCTCCTTGTTGGCCTAGGATAGGGTTTGTGCTCCTAAAGATAAAGGAGGTGCTGGGATCAGGGACCTTGGTAAGCAGAACTTGGTACTTGGTGCTAAGTTGGTTTGGAAATTTTATAAACAGCCTACCTCTAAATGGGCATCCATTTTATCTGCTAAATACTTGCCTAATTGTTCTAAGGAGGCTATCTTCACTACTTCTGCTCTTCCCAAAGGCTTTATGATCTGGAATTTTATGTCTGAATGTAGATCTGTGATTTTTCCAGGCTTGTCTTGGCTTATTCATAATGGTCGTAAGGTTAGGTTTTGGGATGAGGTTTGGAATGGCTTCCCTATTATGTCTAGTCTTAGGGACTGGTCATCCCTTATGCCCATCCTTAAATCCTCTTGGGGCATTTTTGTGGTGAATTATTTCTTTGTCGACTCCTTGGGTTCCCTGCCAGTGGCAAAGTGGAAATCAATTGCTTCTCTTCCAGTGGGTCAGGACATTAAATCTGCATTTGAGGATGAGCTTAAGAAACGTCCATTACTCTTCTCGGGGAAGGATGATGAGCTCATCTAGACTTTTTCAAAATCTGGGGAATATTCGGTTAAAGAAGGTTATAATTTTTTATCCTTAGATGTTAAGAGGGAAGTTTTGCCATTTAAACTATTCTGGCATGCTACCTGCTTGCCCAAAGCAGGGGCTTTTGCTTGGCTAGCTGTTTAGGATAGAATTCTTACTGGTATGAGATTAGATAGGTTGGGTATTACTGTGGTTTTTCCTTGTGTTATGTGTGGAGGGTCTCTTGAATCGATGGATCATCTCTTCCTACATTGTCCCTTTGCTACTCATTGCTAGAATTGGTTGTTTAGCAAGTTAAATTGGAAGTCTGCTCTAAGTAAGGACCTTAGTTCTCTTTTTATGAGTTGGCCTCTTTTATATCCATCTGCATTTTATACTTCTCTCTAGATTATTGCTCCCTCTATTCTTATCTGGAAAATTTGGTTAGAAAGGAATAATAGGATTTTTAAGAACTATCCTCCCCTCTACATGAGGTGCTTTGCGGTATTGAAAAGTTGATTTCCGAAACTGTTTTGGCTTTCATCTATAGAGGCTCTGGGTTGCATAATACTTATACTCCTTGGGATAATTTGGGTGTCTAATAATTGGGTAGCTTTGCAAACACTTCCTCAGAGTGGTGCATTTTTTCAGTCACGACCTCCAATTAATAGAAAGGAAGTTGTTTGGTTGCCTCCTCTGGTTTCAAAAGTTAAATTGAATTTTGACGATGCCTCTCGTGGTAACCCTGGTAAATATGCTATTGGAATTGTGGTCTCTGATGATAGGGCGGCTATCATTTCAGCTCAATCTAAATGTATTGCTTATGGTACTAACAATGTGGCGGAACTACATGCTCTTTCGTTAGGCCTGGATTTGCTTCTTTCATTACATTTGTTGGATGTTGTTATTGAGGGTGACTCTCAGGTAGTTTTCTACATGGTTACAAATCATTCTTCCCATTCTTGGCATTTAAAGTATTGGTTGAATAAGATTCTTGATCAGCTTGAGTTGTTTAATTCTTTCACTATGTCTCACTGTTTTAGAGAAGCTAATAAGGTGGCTGACTTCCTAGCTAATAAATCTTTGGATGAGGATATCCAAGAATTGGTTGGGGTAGCCACCGATTCTCTTCCTCCTCATTTGGTTTAACTGATATCAATTCAACTAGAGAAGTATGACCTTGTGCCTTACCTATAGTTTTTCATTCAGCCATGCAGTTTAATGTAGTGGTATCCATTTGGGATATTACTTCATTATATCTGCATGTTTGTGTGTAACTTCAGATAGGGCTCGGGCCTCTCTTTCTCTATAGGGTTGTTTTTTGTGGACGGTGGATGCTTTCTTATTGTATCTTGTTGCCACTCTAAAGAATATTTACTCATTTACTCTTACTGATGATTATAGTTTCAGAATGCAATGACTGCATTTCTATTTAATCACTATTCCCGTACTGTTGCTTTTATTGCAAGTATTGGTTACAGTATTTTGGTGTGCGGGGGAGGTTTTTTCTTGTACGTTTGTAATCTTCTCTGAGTTTTTCATTATTGTCCTCCCTTCATGTTTGCACGGTTTTTACATTTGCTTTCCTCATATTCATTTTGTGGCAGTTTTTTGAGGGTTGTTGACAAATTTGGCTCGTGTGGTTATCTTGGTTTATTAATGATCATGACTGGCTATTTGTTTCGTATGGATTGTCATCATTTTACATTAAGGTGGTGGCATGCTTTAGTTTGCATTCACTTTTCGTTTGTGCCAACCTTTCGTGGTTTTGCTACTCCCTTATGATGACTTTGTGTTCCTTTATTCTCCTCTACTCACTCGGCTTTGCATTGTCTTTTTTTATGGCATTCATGGGCTATCGCATTCTGATGCCTCATAAACATTAAGATTTCCAAGATTCTTTTGTTTTGGACGATGAAAAGCTTGGGCATCTGTTTCACATTCATTTGGTGGATTTTTCTCTAGCTTTTCGCAAAGTTTTGGGAAAGCAATGGATTGTGGATAACTTAGGTTGTTTTCTTATGGATATTGCTTCTCGGTTTCTCACTGTATGTATGGATGTGCTTCTGGATTCTGATATGGTTAGGGCAATCTTTGATACATACTTCAGCCCCCATTTCTACACTTCTATTGATTTGGACAGTGCTCTCTCTAATTACCGTTTTGAATTTGGTGATTTTGATTATGCTGGTTTTATCTCTCGTTCTCAGTTATTATCTTCAGGTTGGCATGGGGAACTCCTTTCAATCTTAAGGAATGATTCGATATCTAACTTATATGATGATACATTATTTTCTTTGGTTGCTCTGTTAGACCATGTATCACCAGACTGTTTGGCTGCAGCTGTCAATATATTTGCAAGAATTCATTTTCTCTTAGAATCAATGTCTGTTGTTCACTCTTCGCCAGTTTGGGTCTCTCCTATTCAGATGGTGCCTCCCTCTTCTCCACCATTGGAAGGGCCTAGTTCTTGGTCTTCTTTTCCTTGACATCATACTCCTGGGCTTCTACACTTTTTTCATGCCTCTCAAAGCATTTGAGTAGGTGGTTTTGGTTTGCGGGTTCTTGAGCAAGGCTCTAGTTTAATCTGTCTTCTTCCTTCTTTTGGCAAGCAGAATTATTATTTTGTGGGAAATCTTCGGTGGATTTGTATGCGCCATAAGATATTATGTAAATGCTCTCTCACATGTGATCGCATTTTTTAAGCGGTTGTTTGTATATGTGACCGCATTTTTTAAAGCGGCTAGTTTTATAAACTCTTAGTATAGGTTTATTTTATGAGCTATGACCAGAGGTTTTCTTTCCAGGGTTCTTTCCTCCGGTATTCTCTTTGAATCCTGTGTAAAAAGAATAAGATATAAATAAAATTTAGTGGAGTATTCCACTTTTATCAACCAAAAAAAAATATTATTGCAATTAACATATATTTAATAATATACATTAATTAATAATTAATAATTAATATATAATTAATAAAATATATTAATTAAAGTTTAATAATAATAAAACATTTTTAAAAAAATAAAATTTAAATTTCATAATAAAAAAAAAATTGTTTTAACAACCACATGATTTCTATCATTTCTCAAAAACCCAGAACTTGATTTTTACGAAATTTATACAGAAGTTAGAATGAAAAGTCACCAAGAAACCCAAAAAAAATCGTAGAAACTCAGTTTATAAATTTGGAGATATCGTTGACATTATGAAACAGCATAATAAAAACTTCTACGAGGGTTTTTTATTGGAACAAAATTTGGCAACATAACAACATGCTAGGGAAGAATTTTTAAACCAAAATAATTCCTTCCAGCTTAAATTTAATGGAAATAAAACATGAATCAAAACTATATTCAACTAGAAATTGGAAATCAAATAACAAAATCATGAAAAGTTTTCCTGTCCATTTCATTTTTCCCCAAATTTAAAAAAATGGAAACTAATTAAATACTGGTAAAAAGAAATTCAACCAGTCCAGAATTATGTGACAACACAGAGAGGGAAAAATACCAGTAAGAATTTTTTTTTAAAAATTCGTAGGGCCAAATTGGTTGAAACTATCAAATTAATTCTGGCTACAAAGGAATGGGAAGAGGAAAAAATATAACTCTATTCTGTATTCCTCCAAAATGAAACTACTAGAAGAAACAAATAGGCTGGAAGCACAGGAGGGTGATTCTGGCAAAGTTTTGTCAGCATAACCCCTATGATTTAAAGTCAAAAACTAATCATTTTCTCATAAACAAAATCAAACATGAAAACAAAACCCAACCAGAAATTGGAGACACAACCATATCATATTTCTTTTTTTTCCTTTTTTTTATAAAAGCACACAAGAAAATACAGAGGGAGGAAGAAATATTTGATCTAATATTTATTTTATTTTTAAATGAAACCAGGTAGAAGCTATCCAACCTGTGAAGCTATCCTGGAAGATCTTGTGGAAGAGATTAGCCCTGCAACCAGACTCCCACGCCAATCCTTTCTTCCAGCCCACCTCTGATTCTTATTTCCCCAAGAAATTTTTTTTTTTCTTCCCAGAGTCTGCCCCCCTCCTTCCCATGAACTCACAGGCATTCCAAATAGAAAAATATGCAACCTAATCTTTTTTAGGTTTTCCAACCAAATATTTTCCAATAATTATGATATTTAATTAAAAAAAGAAATTCTTTTTCAAATTAAAAAAATCAAAAATGTTTTTCTCTCCCTCATGTAATTTCTAATTTTTCCCAATTAACACAACTTAACATTTATATTTTTAATTAAAATAAAATCCCAAATTCATTTTTATTTTTTTTTAAACTATATCCAACATATTTTAAACTCGCTTTTCTAATTAAATTGATTTTCTTAAATAATTAAAATCAACCTTTCTATTTCTAAAAAGGCAAAGAGATTAAATTAATTGTATTTCAAATTAATTTAAATCTTTCCTTTCCAAAAGCATAACTAAGTAAATTATGTAGTACCCTTCCTCGTTTGAACTTATTAGACTCATATTTATTATTGTTTACTTTTAGTGGATATATTACCATGAGGTGTTATTCAGACTTATATGACATCATTTCATGCTTTATCTGGATATGAGATGCATAATTTATTTGCAGTATTTCAGTACTTGTGATTTATGACATTTTATGGATTATTGCTATATACTGACACTTTATCTATGCAATGTGTAATTATATGTTGTGTGTCTACGAGTGTATTGGATGCAAGGGGACGATTTTTCTTCACTCATTTCGGTGAGACAGAGAACATTGTGATTCTCCTTCATCGGTGTGTATGTCATATTTTCTATATTGTATATATGCATGTGTGGTTCGGTGATGCGGGATTTTACAGGTACAAGTATCGGGTAGGTACGGGGTATCGTCTCCACCTGGCTTCACAAGTCTGAGTGTGCCTTATATTTTCTAATGGAAGTGGAGGAGATAGTAGTTGACCCTATTTTACTCAGTTACACTCGTGTGAGTGTCGTCAGTTGGTCGTCATGTCAGTTTGTTCGGCCTTGTATTTTGTTGTTTGATCTTTTTATGAGTATTTGTTTGAGGTTTGTTTAGTTTGTGTGTTTTTAGTGGATTTAATTAATTAATTAAGTTTATAGATTTATCTCATAGTTGAATTATGTATGCATTGAGATTATAAATTTAATTAATTAAAAGAAGTTATTAAATTAAGTTGCAAGCTGCATGATATTAGAAATATATTTTATTTAAATTTTAGTTAAAAAAAAAATTAGATTAATTTCATTTATTGTTCCTAGAATTTTAAATGAATAAAAGAATTAATTAGAATTAAAGTATTGCTTTAATTTCTTTATTTAGAAAATTAATTAATTTGCATGAGAAAAGAAAAGAAAAATGATTTTTGATTATTGCATGTTAACTTATCCCTTTGTTAAAAAATTAAAAAATAAAATAAAATTGCTTTTATTACTAAATTTAGGTTTTTGGAGAAAAAGATATTCAACCTAGAATTTTAGTTTAAAAGGAGAATATGTCTTTATTCTAGGGAGACACGGGAAATAGGTCAGGGATTTAGGTGAAAAAAATTATTGGAAGCTTGTTAAAGGATTGGTTCTCTTCTACAAATTTCTTCCAGGAAAGCTATACCAGGTTGGGTGGCTTCTTTTGATTGTTTGTTTTAAAGAAAATATTTCTATTTTTCCTATCTTCTGAATGATGTGTGTTTGTCATATCCTATCTGATTATTTCTTGTTCTTGACTATAGTCCATTCCTGAAGTTAATTTTCTAGTTTATGGAAAGAAGTTATTTCCTCGGTGTTTGTAGATTAAATTTTGAAAAAATTGGGAAAAGTTATTGTAGCAAATTTTGCCAAGATTTTTATTGTGCATGAAAATTGCAAGATTTGGGAGGAATGGGATTACTAGAGAAAATATTCCCTCTTTTTTTATTTGTCCCGATATTGGCTATGGCAGCCTTTTTGATAATTGTATCTCTGTGAAATTGTTGATTTACTTTGGAAATAAATTTAATTATCAATTAAATTTATTTGATTAATTAGGTTTTGGGAAAAATTATTTTACTATATTATTCTTTTTAGAAAATATGCAGTAATTAAATTTCCTTTAAAAAAATTGTATTGGATTATAAAAGTTCATTGGAAATAAATTTTATTAAAAATAAAGTTTAATGTAAATTAGGTTTTTGTTTTCTTTTTAAAAAAAAATTATTAAAATATATTAAACAAAAAAATAATAATAATAAATTTAAAAAAATAGGTAGTAAGCTACCTACGGTAGCAGTGCTACTGAGCGGTAGCAGTGCTATCGGTGGTATCATGTGCTACCGTGGGTAGCACGTGTTACCGTGCACGACGACATGACATTATTAAAATTCCCTCTTCCCTAGATTATGCCATGCAGTCCGAAATACAGAGGTTTTGATATCCATGTAGGGTATTAAATATGTTTTTAAATTAACTTATTAAATATAGGAATATATATATATGTATGTATATATATAATTATATGTAAGTTAATTTTATTTTGGACATTATGTTATTGGTATTATTTTTAATACTGTGGAAATTAAATTCTGAGTTGATAAATATATATTTTGTAATATAATTATAAGTATATTATATGAATATAATTTAATTTATTGTTATAATTATATTTTATGAATGTAATTAAATTATAGTTTGGGTGTTTTCAGAAAAGCTTGTAAATTTAGAGATTTTATATTTATGCTTGAAAACATTAGGAGATTAATTTTTGTGTGATTGATTTAAATCTTATTGGACAAATGACAACATTGGTTTATTTGTATTAATATCATTGTATTTTCTTATTTTCTGGAAAATCTTTAATTGCAAGTTATTTTATGCATTTGGTTGTTTTAAGGGAAGATTGCCTGTATTAGGATCTTGTGTAAATGGTGTTTGCAGTCAAACTTAATTTTGTTGCAATTATGGTTGAGTTGTCATTATGTCCTAAGTTATTATATCTCCTTGGTCAGGTGTTGTTGTATAACCTTATTGATGTGAGTCATTATGTGTTTTGTCCAAATGGTCAATCTTGGGTTAGTGATTGTGCATCCTTCACCTGTGCTTTGTCAGGATTAGTTATGGTTGTCTATTTCGCCATAGATTTCTCATAGAGAGACCTTTCCTATTAGTGTCTTATGAGAGAGAGTGGCTTTCGAGCGAGGGTCATGCTCGAAGTGGATGACAGAATAACCCATCGAAAGTCAATTAAAAAGTGATAACCTAATAATTGATTTGGGGGTGGGTGGAATAAATATTAATTAAGATAATGTACCTCGTGCATAGGTGAAGTGCTAGTATAGGGCTCATAATGTTACAAGAAGGCCCTGGAATGGCAAACTTACCACCTTGTCTTCACGAAAGGATTGGTAGGGTCTGCATGAGACTTAGTTAAAACCAGAGGTTCGTGAGAGGTTACCAAGATAGTGAGTCGAGACCTATGGAGGTTGTACCATGGTATCCATCTTAAGCTATGCGATGACACTCTCTCCTTAGAGTCACTAGTGTTTTGTGAGTTGAGTCACATGGATGTTTGTGGAGTCATGTAGTTCTTTCGTACTTGTCATATTTTGCTTGCTTGAGGGTTTTCTACTATCTCCTAGCATAGTGGGGTGGTTCCATTTTGGAATCACATGGTCGGGTGGTAGTGCCACTTCCCATCGGATGTTCTAGATTGTATCTTTAGGTGAGGAAAGGCTTCACTGGTGTTTCTTGGTTCGTGGTTCATGTACCATCTCATGTTCGTGATCATTGTTCAATTGAGACCTTGTAGTCATTGTATCAAACTTTTATGTAACCTTGATATTGTAACTTTGGATTCCATGGTATTTTTGGAAGCCATGTATTTATGGATATTGTAATATTATGTCAGTAGAATGTAGGTTAAATTCAATTGCTTTGATCTTATGTATAAATGATTTATGGATAAATTGAATGCATGGAATACTTTGATTCTTTCATTTTGGAATTTAGATGTATGTGTAGTTTTAATCATAAGCATTTAATTTACCTAATTAAATGGACAATTGGATTAACCATGGTGTTAATAAAATCTGTAAATTAATCTTCATTGGTAACCCTTAAGAGATCATGTGTTAGACTTTCGTTGTGTTATTAAACATGCAATGGTTATAATTAATGCACTTAATCTTTAAAAAAAAATTATTTCACCCTTTAGTTTCCTAGTTGTGTTGTTTTCCTTTAGGGTTCCTAGCGGGGCATTACAAATTAACTATTTAATTGCACTAGGTACCAATTTGAATTGAGCAATTCTAAATAATGATTAATCGCATAAAGGGAACCTATTTAATTTAGTCCCTTAATTTTTAATGCATAACACAACTTAATCAAATAAAATAAAAAGGATTAATTACTCAATTTAACCACACACACAAAGCATGCAATCCAAGAAAGCCAACCAAACAGACGACCTGCATACCCAACCAAAGGAATATTGAAAGATGACTGACGATGCTCACTTGAGCATGACTAGGGTCACATGAGGGTCTCCCAATCACCTAATCCAATTTTCTAAGGGTTAATGAGGAGCACTCAAACCTGTGAATCCAGGTGAAGACAAACCTCGCACCCATGCAGTACTGTACCTGCAATCTCTTGCAACCATGAATCACACACACACACACACACACACACATATATATTTAATAAAAAGTGTTAGCCTGAGATTAATAGCATAATTCAGGAGAAATAATAAACTTACATACGAAATGATGTGCAAATCACATTAATAGGTGCACACAAGAATTAAAAGATTTGACTATAACTTGGTTACATGATAACTAACCAAGATTAAAATCTGATTAGGGCAGGGGTACTACATTCTCCCCCCTAGATTCTGACTTACTCCTAGAAGTCGTAAGGCTAGTCAGAGAACATGTCGCATGCATTAGCCCTAAAACTCATTCAACAAATATCAAATTGCACATAGGAATCTTTTCACAAATAAATGAAACATTATTGCTAACTCCCTACGAATGCCATAATCCATTGGCAAGATAAATCTAGATCCATACATTTCTTAAAATATTCTAGGAACTATCTACAATCATAGCAGAGAAACAAGAATTTTTTTCCTTTCATTACACCAAATTAATGCATTACAAAGAGGTATGCAACAATTAACATACTCATCTAACAAATATGACAAGAAAACATGCCATCAGATAAATTTCTTTTTTTTCCAATCCATCCTCAACATGAAATTTTATCGCATAGAACTAGCTTCAAAATTCAACTTTTACAACCAAGTTAACTTCAAATAAATAAGAGAAACATATAGTACACAATTATTTACACTTGTCAGACATATAAGAACCTTTCCAATGACTATGTCCCATAACATAGTGACAAGACAACATAATTTTACACCATGATTACACATAATAACCATCCACATAACTGGAATGCACAACTCAAAAGGCCACATGTGAGCATGTCTAATACTCATTCAAAGATAACATGCATGATCAACATCTCTATGCCTGATCTCATAATAATAACATGATCATAAATATCCAACATCTCACTCAAGGGCTTGATGGTGCTAGGGCACACCATAGCGGTGCTACCTTCCATACAAGACCTTCGTGAACATCCCTTGTTGAGTAAGGTGGTTAGCCTCCAAGAGATAGTCACCACACATAGGTAGGTAGTGGGTCCTAGCTGCATCACAGCCTCTCATACCCCCATCCTCAAGGTTCCCTACATCTACTTCCTTGTATACACTCAACCAAGACCGTCTCCTACATCCTTGGAGAGGAATTTACATTTCAACACAAGACCAACATACGAAAACAATAAAGATAAACAATTTTAGCCACCAAAGTACAGAATAATTAAGATAATAATCATCAATTCCAACAGTAAGGCAAGAAAATAATCCAAAATTGCAACACCAAATCAAGTAAGCAAAATATCGCAAGATCGTGGCTAAACCTTCAAGGTCAAAATAAAATAAATTGTTGGCCCACAAGGAAATAAATAAGAATATCATACTTGCACATAACATCACTATGTGACTAGCATCTAACCACCAACGAGGAAGGAAGGAACAATCGTCTAGCTATCGCAGTAGCTCATCATGTGGTGTGGCCTAGTCACACATCCGCATGGCATGGCAATGTGCACCTTGACATCACCTTACATCACGTCGTCATGCGGCATGGCTCTACCCTAAACTAGTCAGTAGGTCGCATGGCAATGTCTACTACATCCTGCATCGTGTCTCAGCACGACATGGTAATACTCCAAGCGGAAAAGGCACGCAATGGACGTATCCCGCATGGCAGTGTACCTCGCAGAAAAGGGAATGCGCAAGCCACACCCCACATAGCGACGTACCTCTCAGGATAATCGTTGTAAGCCAATGGTATACATGGCTAAGGTCCACCCACATGTCTGCCAACACCTACTAATTGGCAGCTCATGCGGGCAAACCTACCTTTCATGAAGACAAGGTAAAAGATCCTCCAAAATACACCATCACTATGCTCAAGAACTACCATCAATATGCTCAAATAAAGGAGAGGAATAGGCTGGCACACATAAACCTTATAAATTGGTTCATCAAAAGGGAAAGTATTGAGTACACCTTTAATATAGTTTCATTATGTAACTATATTTTTCCTTGAAATAGAGAAGCTAAAGTCACTTCACACTGACATTACTCATACCCCGATCCATACTATTCAAGGAATGGTGACTTCTAATACTACCCCTTCACATACTGACTTATCAACAACCCATGGGTTGGCACTCAGTAAGGTAACAAACATGCAACAACTCATAAACAGTATGGTATTCCCATACCCATAAGTAAACATATTCTCCATGGTTGATTATTTCACCATCCCATGGGAACATATAGCAAGCATGGGTTTCTTACAATACACAACAAAAGCACCAATACTGGTTTAGTCACATTTACGGGGAGTAATTTTCAGTACACTATCATCTACTCAAGGAAGGTTTTTAATTATGCTTCTCACTTGAATAACTGAATAAAATTTATTGTAGATACAAGTACAGAAATTCTTTACAATTCTGAATTACATAAATAAATAACGTCATTCCTATATCTTCTACTAATTCCTCTAAGCATTCATATTCACATTACTAACCATGCAAATTTTCTTTCCAAAATGTAAGACTTCTATCTTTCAATATGAAGCCAAAATGTAAAAACACAATTTCACATGCTTTATATACATTCTATTTAAATCAATGCATTCTTTTGTAGCATTTCTAAAAATCTCATAATCTAGGCAAAGAGAAGGGAAAGAGATTTTGATAGTCCACCCATTTCTTACATAAGCACAAGATCTAACAAGATCGCACACATTATAAAATTCTCACTATATGCCTATCTTTTAATTGTATGGTTTTCATTTCACTGCCGTTTTTAGAAGAATGCCGATTGGCCTAACATGACATCTCCAATTACTATGGTTGCAACAAAATGTTCTAGTTTTTTTCAAACAGAGATCAAAACAAGCAATCTTTTCGATAATGCAAGACCTCATGTGAACACTCACTACTCTTAATACAATACAAAACATATCATAATCTGCAACCTTTCTTTGAAAATCTAAGGTATGATAAGAAGGTAAAGGAGGAACTATCAACTAAATAATATATATCTATGCATGCATATCAAACAAGTTTTTCCTTTGCACTTTCTAATCATAATAAGTCAAGATAAGTCATTTATATATATCCAAAAACAAGTTCAATGTAGCATTGTAAAATAGGTCCTCAATCAAATTGGTTTAATGAAACACATAAAACAATCTTTCATGGAATGCATTAATACACTCTTAGCCACTATAACATGTTCCCTTTTTATACCTTTTTTATCCACAAGGCAATTTCACATAACAACTATTCGCACATTAATGCACATTACTTAAGATAGAATTTAATTATTTTACTCCTACAATACACATGGAGAATCCTCTTACCAAAAACATAAAAAATTTCCTCCCAATAACCATTATGATCTTTTAAACCCATAGTCCTCTTATTATCTAGAAGCACAAAAGTATCATAAGGTTCACACAAGGGTTCAAGAAGTCACAACCTTTCTCTTTCAATAAGAAAACTCATATAAGAGATAAATACATGTATAACGGACATTTTAATTTCTAGAGAGAAAGAGGAGGAAGGGTGATAATCGTTCAATTTGCTACAAAATAAGCCTTCAATATCTACCATACAAGTCCTTCAAGTGGACAACACTAAGCTAGATCCTAATCTTAAACAAACACATTTCGTAATTCCAGATTCAAGACAAGCACTGGCCAACCCAAATGGATTAGTCTAAAGAGTACAACAATCAATGAGGAAGGTGCATACAACTCTCTTTCAGAAAAAAGAGTAATCATTAACCAAAATATCAATAAGAAAACAAAGCACATATAATCACTCAAAAGAACCAACACCTAGTAGGTGAAAACAAGGTGTGATCACACACATTACACAAAATAAAAGTTTGCTCGAAAGAATATGCAAAAGAGAAGAATACGAGTCCTTAAGATCTTTAAGATCCTATATCTCAATCACACGCATACAAAAGGAGGAAAAGCATACAACATAAGGTCTATACACCTCACACCAACTAAGGGAACAAGCAACACCAGAGATCCCAGTGTTTGCAACTTGGCTATGATACCAAATGTAATGCCCTGTCAGGAAACCCCGAAGGGATAAAGCTAAAACACACGAATGGAGTGCAAATAATTTTTTTTTTAAAATAAGACACAACATAATGATACAACAAGTTATCAAAAGCTCAGATAACACATATGAAGACTAAACAATACCTAAGGAGTTTCCCAAAGTGATTACTTAATTTAACATCTAACTCAACTCATGACATTTGATCCATTTAAGCAGGTTAGCTTAATTACATGTTATTACTTAAAACATGCATATAATTTGTTCAGTAAATTAAATTTATAGATAATAGGATGCATTCATCCGTTAGAGTTAAAATTAGATAACATTATGAGTTTATCCATTAAGGTTAAAATATAGATGGCATAATGAGATTCATCCATTAGAGTTAAAGCTATGGTTAACATGATTAAGTTCATCCAATAAATTTTAACCATTCATTACGTTCAATCTTACATTAAACATATGCCATGCATCTAATTTCATATCGTACTTTAGCGTCATAATAAACTAATGAATAATTCCCATGCCTACTTAATTGCACTATCAATAACTGAATATATTTCATTAATCAAATCTACATTCTCTCATGATCCTAATTACTAGATTAAATAAAATGACTACATACATGCATTTATGATTATCTTCATCTAATCCCCATTATACATTTTCACATAAAGCATCCATACATGCCAAATTAAAAGAAAACATAAAAATGTAAAAATACCACATAACACTGAAATGATCTCGGAGTTCACCCTTAGTGGGCTACATCTCCAGGTCTGCTCAATTGCAAGACCCCTCTGATAATTAATCAATAGTGAAGAATACATAAGGTTCGCGTTGTTTACAATCCTGCCATCAAGGTGAACATAACCAATAATACATATGACCACTTTGGTCAAATAAATATATGAATGGTCCCTAAATAGGAAAGGATCCAACTAAACATAATAAGAAGCAATAATAAATAACCTGGAGCATCTGCGAAACTAAATCTTCGCAACCCATTATAAGCATCCCATGGTCTAACATGAAAATCAGGTTCTCATGAGGGCAATAAACATCCAGACGACTCCACAACCATGCTCCTATCAAAGGCAACACAACCACATACTAACGAACAAAATCAACGAACTCCTAAAACCCAGGAATACACAAGGTCAAGCAAACGGAGTTCAATATGGTAGGATCACCCATTTGGTCAAACTAAACTTCATACGAGGTGCACTGATTGACGGTACTCTAACTAGAGACCTGACTAGCTATGGTCAACCATGAATCAACATTCGACACCTGCATAGAGGACATGACCGGTTACAACACCATCACAAGACAATAGTCAAAACTCGAGATCAAGGACATAAGTAGGTACCCAAATCAATCATATGATAGGGTCCAACAAAAAAAATCAAAGACTTGTCATTTCTTAAGCAAATGCGAATACAAAAAATTAAAAATGCATAGGCATAGATTGGAAAAGACAATCTTATTTCTTATTGTTTACACACAACAATTGATCCAATTTTCTAAAGGATCTAAGTTGATTGCAGTTTGTTTACCTTGTCTAGGTACAGGTCGTTCATGATTTTTCTATCTCACTAAGATCATATGCATCATAACATAACATAATTACTTCATCATGAGTTTTAAACCAAATTCACATGAATATAATTAACTAACCATTAATCAACTAAATATGATATTTATTGTTCAAGATAAAATATCATTCTTATTCTTTTTTGAAATAAATAAACCACTCTCATATCTCCAAAACCAACATATACTTTCCAAAAATGGAAATATACATATAAAGAAACAAAAGAAATAGATAAACATTTCCCAATGAAATATAATTTCCCTTGCATATATTAAAACAGATACACAATCTAAAGATATTAATTAGTATATATATATATATATATATATATATATATATATATATATATTTATATACCTAAAATAATAAATTAATGACTCAACAATAACTATTATATATTTGAAAATATACGCTAATTAAGAATCAACAATTAATATATAATTAATAATACACATTAATATAAAAATTATCGCAATTAACATATATTTAATAATATACATTAATTAATAATTAATAATTAATAATTAATAATTAATATATAATTAATAAAATTTATTAATTAAAATTTAATAATAATAAAACATTTTTAAAAAACAAAATTTGAATTTAATAAAAACAAAAAATTGTTTTAACAGCCACATGGTTTCTATCATTTCTCAAAAACCCTCAACTTGATTTTTACGAAATTTATACAGAAGTTAGAATGAAAAGTCACCAAGAAACCCCCAAAAAAATGTAGAAACTTAGTTTGTAAATTTGGAGATATAGTTGACATTCTGAAACAGCATAATAAAAACTTCTACAAGGGTTTCATTTTGGAACAAAATTTGGCAGCATAACAACATGCTAGGGAAGAATTTTTAAACCAAAATAATTCCTTCGAGCTTAAATTTAATGGAAATAAAACATGAATCAAAACTATATTCAACTATAAATTGGAAATCAATAACAAAATCATGAAAACTTTTCCTGCCCATTTCATTTTTCTCCAAATTTTAAAAAATGGAAACTAATTAAATACTGGTAAAAAGGAATTGAACCAGTCCAGAATTCTCTGACAACACGGAGAGGGAAAAATACTAGTAAGAATTTTTAAAACAAAATTCATAGGACCAAATTGGTTGAAACTATCAAATTAATTCTGGCTACAAAGGAATGGGAAGAGGAAAAAATATAACTATATTCCGCATTCCTCCAAAATGAAACTATCAAAAGAAACACATAGGCTGGAAGCACAGGAGGGTGATTCTGGCAAAATTTTGCCAGCATGACCCTTGTGATTTAAACTTGAAAACTAATTGATGTCATGGAAATGGGGACAAGGCAACAACAAAGTTCAATGTTAATAAGTTAGTTTCAACCATAAAAACAAAACAAAGAACTAAAAACCATTCCAAACATATCAAGAGAGATTTCAAAAAGCATGAAAGAAGTTTAACAAAATAAAAGAAAGGAGAAGAGCCTCCCTAAGATGCTTCCATGATGCCTTTTGATGCTTCTCCCTTGTTTCTCTCCTCTCCAAGTCCCAAATGAGTGTAGCTCTCAGTTTTTAGCACTAGCCATGGATGCCATATGGAGATTCAAGATGGTTGAATATGATAAGCAAATACTATGCAAGAGTAGATAGTGATGCTATGAAAAAGCTCTATGCTAATGCCAGTATAACAACAATACTCTAAAATGCTTCCTTTTGCTTGAGGAGAAGGGTTCTATTTATAGAAGAAATGGGGAAATGAAGGGTTAAGATTGAATGGTTTAATCAAGGGCCAAGTTTGAAAGTTGGGGATCCATGTGCACAATTGGCACCAATAAAATGGTGACAAGTGTCAACATAGGATTGGGTTGAGAGAAGAGGTTGGAGGCATTAAAGGCCTGAGAAGACCTCATGGTTATCTAGAAGGTAAGGGTCAAGTCTAAATTAAGATTACCCACTGGATTAGGAGTTAATGCAAGGATAAACCTTTGTGCAAATGATTAAGAGATAATCATGGTCAAAGCATTAAAGGCTTGATGAGACCCTTGGGTTGGGTAGAGGTTGAGTCAAAACAAATGTTTTAACCATGTGGGAGGGTTTGAGGTAACCATTAATGGTTATTGGAGACTTTGGGGATTAAGTGGTTGAAGGTTGAAAGCTTTCAAAGGTTATCCAAGACTTTGAGGGTTAATTTGTTGAACACACAAAGCATTAATTGCTTTTCAAAGACTTTGGAGTCTTTGAGAAGTGACTCCAATTTGCTTAGGAATATGACAATATTTAGGGGATGGATTAGGCTAATTAGGAAGGGTTTAGAAGAATCTAGAAGGGGTTTAGGCATACAAGTGGATTTTGTAGGAAAATGCAAGTGGGAGAAATTTTGGTATTTTCAATTAAAATAAAATCATTTATTTCAATTAAATGGTGTAAGTTGAATTTGGATAAATATTTAAATAAATATTAATTTATTTAAATGAGAAAAAGAAGATAAAGCATTTAAAATGCTTGAAGACTTTGAGGGAAACCATTAAAGGCTTGAAGACTTTAAGGAAAACCATTAAAGTCTTTAAGAAGACTATAGAAGGAAGCCATCAAGTTTGAAGACTTTAAAGCCATCAAGTTTGAATACTTTAAGGGAAACCATTAAAGGTTTCAAGTGGGTGAGGATAAATAGGATTTTAAATAAATAATTTATTTAAAATAGTTGTGCAACTTGCTTTTGTAGGAAAATACAAGTGGGTGGAGGATAAAGGTGATTTAAATAAATTATTTATTTAAAATAATTGTGCAACTTGTATTTGTAGGAAAATACAAGTGGGTAGAGGATAAAGGTGATTTAAATAAATGTTAATTTATTTAAATGTGAGAGGTGGGATTTTGGGGGATTTAAATAAATATTGATTTATTTAAATGTGAGAGAATATTTTAATTAAATAAATATGATTTATTTATTTAATTAATGGTCTGAATTTGGTTAAGTGAATTAAATCAAATAAATTGAATAATTTATTTAATTAATAGGAGAAGAGGGTTAAGATGAATTAATTAAATATATTAATTTAATTAATTATTAATTGATAGTTAAATAATCAAATAAATATTAAATATTCATTTAATTAAGTGGACAGATTTATGTGACTACACTAATCATTTTATCATAAACAAAATCAAACATGAAAACAAAACCCAACCAGAAATTGGAGACACAACCATATCATTTTTATTTTTTTTTCTTTTTTTTCCTTTTTTTTTCTTTTTATAAAAGCACACAAGAAAATACAGAGGGAGGAAGAAATATTTGATCTAATATTTTTATTTATTTTTAAATGAAACCGGGCAGAAGCTATCCAACCTGTGAAGCTTTCCTGGAAGATCTTGTGGAAGAGCTCAGCCCTACAACCAGACTCCCACGCCAATCCTTCCTTCCAGCCCACCTCTGATTCTTATTTCCCCAACATGCATCCAAGAAATAATTTTTTTTTTCTTCCCACAGTCTTCCCCCCTCCTTCTCGTGAACTCACGGGAATTCCAAATAGAAAAATATGCAACCTAATCTTTTTTAGGTTTTCTAACCAAATATTTTCCAATAATTATGATATTTAATTAAAAAAAGAAATTCTTTTTCAAATTAGAAAAATCAAAAATGCTTTTCTCTCCCTCATGTAATTTCTAATTTTTCCCAATTAACACAACTTAGCATTTTTATTTCAAAATAATACGAGGGTAATATATATATATACCCTTACCATTACTATTATTCAAAATTAATCTAGTACCGCTAAGAAATTAAAAAAAATTAAATAAAAGTGGATATGAATAACAATTTGGTTGTGAATATGCCTCTGCAATTGAGCGGCAAGAGGCTGCTCGGTGCTTGGGCAGATGTGGCATGGGAGGATCTGCCACATGTGCCTCAATGGGTTTTTTCTAAGGGGAGATGGGAAGATAGGGCTCCACAAACAGGCAGACATTACAGGAGTTTTCGTTTGGTTTTGAAATACTTTCAGGGTTTTTTTAAGAGCAACCCGTCTTCGCGTCCTCACAAGGGGAGCTTCAATTCACGAGCTCAGTGTGGAAACAGTCTGGGAAAGCATAATATTTGGAAACAAAAGGGTATTTCCAGTTGTGATAAATGGTCATTTGCCAAAGTGGTGGCCGTAGGAATCAAGGAAACTTCTAGGGCATCTATGTCTTTCAAACCAGTGGGTGCTCTTGAGATCTCTAGCAAGGACTTGGTAAATTCAAGTAATAAAGTCCATTATGCTTCAGGTCTGGAAAAAGGTATAAAGGTAGATGAAGCCCCGGCGAAAGAGTTATGGTTCCCACTTTTGTGTTTTGATTATAGAGGTTCTTTTGTGGCAAAAAGGGCTTCAAGGTTACACTCTGTTGCACTTTTGGGAGAATTCTGGGGTCCTCAAACCAATTTGTCTAAGTTGCATTCTAAATTGAGAAAACGTTGGCCTGCACTAATTTGTTTTCAGTTATTATCAGCGAATTCCTACGTATTTGTCTTTGACTCCCCCCATTTTAGGGATGGTGTTCTTGTGAATTTGTTTCATTAATTTGGTAATAATTTGATTAGGGTTTTTGCTTGGAAGCCCTTTTTTGTCCCAGAATGGGTCAAACCTAAAACTTTCCCAGTTTGGTTTGGATTGCCTAAACTTCCCTTTGAATTCATGGACCCATAAGTGTTGAAATCTATAGGAGATAATTTTGGGAAGTTTTTGACATCTAAATCTGTCTTTGAGGAAGGGAAGGTTCTGGTAAAAATTTGTGTGTTGGTTTCCCCTACTTCTGTATGCCCGATTTCATGTAATATCAAATTGAATGAGGGTATTTGGAAACAATCTATTGTAAAGTTGGACAATGACCTTACTCAAAATTCGATTGTTGTGGACTCCCCTCTGTTCTTGGATTTTCGTAATAATAATTCCAAATCTATTACAAACAATAAGGATGGCTTTGATGTTCCTGTGAACCCTATCCCTATTAAAGCCCCTCCTATTCATGTCTCGGTTGAGTCTGATTATCAGCCAGAGGAGGGTCCCCCAGGGAATAATGCTAATCAATCTCTCCATAAATCCTTCATTGACAAATTGGAGAATGATGTGAACACTTTAAATCAGGCTGGTTTGGAAGGGTTTATTAATTCTAAGCCTGATTGTCAGGATTAGGGTGGCAATGCTTGGCGAGCTAGCCAGATAAGTCCTCCCTCCCCCCAAGGTCCCAATCATTATTTTTTCTATTCAGAAGGGTGGGGTAGATGGAAATATAGGTGATAAGGTTTTTGATTCTTTAGAAGGGTCAAGTGGTTAGATGAATATTCCATACAATATTGGAGGTGTAGAGGATAATGCCTCGGTTGAGTCTATTCCCTTAAGTCATGATGATGTTGTCCTAATTCAAAAGGTAAAAGAGTTAGTGTATAGTGAGCCTAATCAAGAGTTTGGAAAGCCTTGGGAGTCTCTAGACATTTCTCCAGATGAACATACGGTCCAGCAAGTTGAGCATTTTCTCAATTCTAATAAGGGTCAATTAGAGGAGGTCCTTAACAATGTTTTCCTCTAAGATTGTGTATTTTATTGATAAGATTGTGTATTCTATTGAGAATGATTTGAATTAAATTCATAAAAGTTTTCCTCTTTCCCCTTCCTTCAATCTTTTTGAGGTCCTTAACAATGTTACCCAGGATGCTTCAAATCGAGTGGTTCCACAAGTTTTGGTGTCTTCTCCTCGATTGTGTCTCCGGGAAGGGGTAGACCTCCAAAACACCGTAGAACTCAATTGGAAATTGATGTAGGCATTCAACAAGTTTTGTCTACTTCCCTCGGGGTTAGGAAGGCTTCAACCTTGTCTTTGGGAAAGGGGAAAAATAGTGGTCATTGCTCAAGCTCCATCAAAAAGAAAAAGAAGTGTTTAATTAGTCCTCCGGCCACTAGATCTGTGGTGGTTAAGAGGAGCTTACATAAAAGCTTTGGGGAGAATATTTCTTCCCCTAAGGATGAAAAGAGGGGAGTCTCAACCTCCCCTCAAGGGAAATGAGGATCATCTCATGGAATGTTAGGGGCTTAAATGCCCCTAACAAGAGATGCTTGATCAAGTCTCAATTAGACTTGGTTAAGTGGGATATAGGCATGCTCCAAGAGACTAAGCTCTCTTTGGAGAATTCTGAGTTTGTTTTTTCCTCTTGGAAGAGGTGGAAATTCCTCTCTTGCCCGGCTTCTAGGGCATCGGGAGGTTTGGCCTTGTTATGGAATGATTTCGTGGTTGATGTAGAATTGGTTGTTTTTGCTCCAAATTGGATGTTGTCATTAGTATCCTACAAAAAATCTAGGTTTAAAGTATGGTTGTTTAATATTTATGCCCCCTTAGGTGTCTCGGCATAAATATTTGTCCTAATAAGAAATCTATGGATGACTTTAATGCATTCATTTCTGAGATGTCTCTTTTTTATTATAAGCCAAATAATGGTCTTTTCACATGGACAAACATGAGGAAGAATTTTTCTCAAATTGCGGAGAGATTGGATAGATTTTTACTTTCCTCCAATTGGTTTGATTCAGATATTGAATTTTTTTCTTCTATCCTTCCCTTGATAGGGTTTGATCACTTTCCTATTTCCCTTTCTATTTTAAAAGATAGATCTTCCCTCAAATTGCCTTTTAAGTTTGAGCCCATGTGGTTTAGGGATCCTTCTTTCCTTATCCTCCTGTGACAGTGGTGGGGAGAGGCTCCATTCGTTAGAGGATCTAGAATGTTCCAAATTGTCAAGAAGATCATATTTTTAAAGAAAAATATCAGGGAGTGGAATTCTCTGCATTTGAAGAATATCTTTGAAGAAAATCAAAGGATCTTGGATATGATTGATGTATTGAATAGGCATGTGATTCTGCATGGTATGGGTTCTAGGGTGCTTGATGAAATTAAGTCTCTTAGGAGTGAGTTAGAAGAAATTTTGGCAAGAGAGGAGGTATATTGGAGACAAAAATCTTGGGAGCTATAGTTAGCTGATGGGGATAAAAATTCAAAATTTTTCCATTCTACCCTTAAAATGAAAAGGGCTAGGAGTAGGATTACTTGTATTCAGGATTGTCATGGGAATATTCTTTCTGAGGCAGGGGACATTTCTAGTGAAGCAGTAAAGTTTTTTAAGAATCTACTTTCATCTGAGAATAATGAAGTCTCTAACAATATCTCATCTCACATTCCCTCTCTAATTTCTCCTGATGACAATAGAATGTTAATGTCTCCTTTTTCATTAGAAGAGGTTAGGGGGGCAGTTTTTGCTATGAATCCAAACAAGGCCCCCGAGCCTGATGGATTCACTCCTTTATTCTTCCAGAAATGTTGGGATTTTGTGGGACCGGATGTTCTTTTGGCTCTTGAGGAAGCTAGGTGAAATAGGTCAATCCTAAAGGAAATGAATACTACCTTGATAGTCATTTTACCTAAGAAGGAGGACCCAAAAACTTTTGCAGATTTTCATCCTATAGCTTTATGTAATACCCTCTACAAGATCTTAACCAAAGTGATTTCTATGAGATTGGCTAAACTTTTACCAAAAATAATTTCCCTAGAGCAAGGAGGTTTTGTTCCACAAAGGGAAACTTTTGAGGGGGCTATAGTTGCACATGAGGTTTTACATTCAATTTCAGTTCAAAAATGTCCTGCCATGATCCTTAAGCTAGATATGATGAAGGCCTATGACAGGGTCGAATGGAATGCATTAAAAGTTGTTTTGTCAAGGTTGGGTTTTTCGTTGGCTTGGATAAAATGGATCATGTCTTGCATCTCCTCGACTAGATTCTTGGTTCTTGTTAGTGGGTCTCCTTGTGGTTTCTTCCACTCTTCTAGGGGTTTGAGGCAAGGGGATCCTTTGTCCCCTTTCTTGTTTATATTACTAGCTGAAACTTTGAGTTGGGCAATCAGAGAAGCTTGAGTGAGTGGTCTATGGAGGGGTATCAAAATTCAAAACTTTGATCAGAGGATTTCCCATTGCCTTTTTTCCAATGACACCCTTTTGTTTGGTAGTGCATCTTTGAAGGAGGCCAGAATCATTGATCAAGTGGTTAAGAATTATGTTTCATTTTTGGGTCAAAAGGTCAACAAGGACAAGTCTAAGATATTCTTCTTAAACACTCACTCTTTAAATCATGATAGGATTCAGAATTTTTGGGGTTTCCAACTTGGGGATTTTCCTTGCAGCTACCTTGGGATCCCTTTTTTTGTTAAAAAGGACAAGGTGGGATTTTGGGATAAAGTAATTGCAGGGGTTTCAAAGAAAATCTTGTCCTGGAACCATAAATGGCTTTCCATGGCAGGGAAAATTGTTCTAATTAAGTCTATATTGAATGTGGTACCAATTTACTTAATGTCAATTCTCAAAGCTCTCAAGTCTGTCCTTGTCAGTTTAAAGGATACTCTGAGATCCTTTCTTTGGTATAATAGTAAGGATGGGAAATCTAGGATCCCCTTGCTAGCCTGGGATAAGGTCTGTCTTTCTAAAGAGCTTGGGAGGTTAGGAATTAGAAGTTTGGAGAATTAGAATCTATCTCTAGGGGCTAAGCTAGTGTGGAAATTGTATGATAAACCAGATTCCCTTTGGGCTAAGATCATGTTTGCCAAGTATTTTAATAATGGAGTTAGAGAGTCTATTTTTTCGTGCCTCATGTTTTCCCCAGGGGTTGGCTATTTGGAATTTTTTGGTGAAATGTACAAGTGTGTTGTTGGCTCATCTTTCTTGGGTTGTGCACAATGGTAATAAAGCTATATTTTGGGATGATGATTGGAATGGTTACTGTCCTTTGGATTTTCATCAGGGATTGGACCCCATTAAAATCAATCCTTTCGGAAAGATGGGGGATTTTTTTGTCTAATTATTTTGATATTGTACATAATGGGAAAGTGAAGATGGATAAATGGAAATCAATTGACTGCCTCAATGTTAATCCCAATTTGAAAGTAGAATTTTCTACTATCCTCAAAGATAGAGTTATCATCTTGTCTAGGAGGGAAGATGAGCTTATTTGGACTAAGAGTGCATCTGGCAAGTACTTTGTGAAAGATGGATATAACTCCCTTATGCCGGCTAAGGACTTTTCTTCTTGGCCTTTCAAATTATTCTGGCATCCGGCTTGCCTTCCAAAGACACCTGTGCATTTGCTTGGCTTGTTGTACAAGACAGGGTTATTAAAAGGATAAGATTGGGTAGGATGGGTTTCTTTGTTGTTTTCCCTTGTGTTTTGTGTAATAAGAATTTGGAATCGTCCTCTCACCTGTTTCTTCATTGTGATTTTGCCTTTGGATGTTGGCAATGGCTGCTTGAGAAACTAGGTCTATCCTTTGTTATTGGCAATGACCTTCTCTCCCACTTTAGAGCCTAGCCTATCTTGTTCTCCTCATCCTTTTATGCTTGTCTCTAGCTCATCTCTCCATCGATTATCATTTGGAACATATGGTTAGAAAGAAACAATAGGATTTTTAGAAAGTCATCAGCTTCGCTCTCTAACATTTTAGTCAAGATAGAGGCTTCTATCTCAGAGGTGGCTTTGTCATACATTCATAAGAATTTGGAAAATCTGACATCCTTCTCTCATTGGGATGGCAGGATTACAAGGACATGGAAATCTCTCTCCGTCATCCCTTCTCATGGGTCTGTTGCAAGAGGTTTGGTTGCTAGTAATAAGAGACTTGCTGTTAGATGGGATCCTCCTCTTCTGGGCCATTTCAAGATTCATTTTGATGGGGCTTCTAGGGGTAATCTGGGTTTGGCTGGGGTTGGTATGGCTATTTTTTACCACAATGCAGTCTTAATAGCTGCTCAATGTCATGCCCTTAGTTCTCAGTCAAACAATTTTGTTGAATGCCAAGCTTTGTCCCTTGGGATTGAATTGGCTATTTCTTTATGGATTAAAAATCTATTGATTCAGGGGGATTCGATGGTCATCATTCAGAGTGTTTTGAGCTGTAAGAGTAGTTGCTGGCACTTGAAGTACATTGTAGATCATATTTTGGAAAAAATGTCCTTCTTTGATACATTCTCATTATCTCATTGTTTTAGAGAATTGAATAGGCTGGCAGATTTTCTAGCTAACATGGCAATTGATACCAGTGCTCAACTTAAGATTGTGGAGGTGAGTGATATTCCTCAAGACATTCTTCTCGGGTATTTGATCTAATCCCAAGGTTTTAAGGTAATTGTTTTGAGCTACTTCTTACCATTATCTCTTGAGGAATTCATATTATCCTCCTTTCTGATCAGATTGTATTTGTACCACGTGTAGATATGAGAATAATAGGCTCTATTATGTTTCTGTTCACATATTGTGTATTCTTACAATTCTGCATTTTGGGCTAGATGTTGATGTGTATATCTCATGAGGTGTGTTGGAATATGTGCAGAGTATGATGACATGATGATATTGTATGTTGTCATTTATGTCAATATGCTAAAGAGTGAACCAATATATTGAAGTAAGCAACTTGCAAGAGAACTGGTATGATGTTTTGAACCAATATATGTGCAAAAGTGAAGTGGTATGTCTATCCAAGTGAACCGGTATGTTGGAATGTGAACCAGTATATGGAATGTTTTGTATCAAGGTTTCATATGGTATGACTACCAGTTGGTAGTCTTAGCTTTAGGGTTTCCATTTGAAGTATCCCAAGCCTATGTGATTCAATCGATGACATCGTGTGATGAGTTAGAATTGTAATGAAGAACATATTGTGTTTCCACGTCAGCCTTGTGCGCGTGAAGGATCTTGCATGAAGGACATTGATCCTATCTACCTCAGGAATGTGTGAAGTCTCTATAAATGGTGGAGAACACGTGATAGGTTATCAGCCTCCAAGAAGCGGTGAAGAACGAATGTTGGAGAATGTCTTGAGATCTGTTCAAGACTGTTGTAATCAATGCAATATGTTCAACGGTTAGGATTGAACTGACTGAATTGCTTAACCTAAATGTTTAGGGTTTAGGGTTTATGGTACCGACCTATCTATTTCCTATAAGGTCGATGTTGTTTTTCATGTTGAGGTTGTTGGCAAATGTTGTGTGTGTATCTAAGTGCAGAGATATGTGATTCTTGCCAAACCAGATAAGAGAATAGATACCTGCAGAGTGTGATTGCAGAAGGAAGGAACTAAAGCGGATCTGCACTGGCATTGAAGTGTTGTTACTAGATCATTGTAATACCTATTGACCTCTAACCACTTCAACAGTTGGAAAATCCCTTAACAAGGTAGCTTTAACCGGCTTGTTGTAAATCCTTTAACAGGGTGACTCAAAATCATTGAGTTCTTAAAATCCTCTAACAAGGTAACCTTTAACAGGGTTTAACCCTTAATCGAGTATTTTAGCCATCCCTTAACTGGGTGATCCCTAGCAAGATCGGTTCCTAACAGAACCTATTGTAAAGTCTTTAACCGGACTAGGCTCCTAACAGAGTGGACTTCAAAAGGGTTCAAAGAACAGCTTGTGGGTATTCATTCCCACCGTGGTTTTTCTCAGTTGGGTTTCCACGTGAAAAATATGTGTGTTATGTGTGATTCTTTTCATGTGATGCTTTGCTATTCTTTGTCAAGCGGTAAAGCATGTTGACCAGTAAGTATTTACATTTCTATTGATGTATTACTAGTGTATGCATATGGGTGAAATGGAAATAAGATGTTAGATTGTGTGGAAAGCTAAGAGTTATCGGTTTATGTCTTTCACATTCTTACTGTGTTGAACCAGTAGTAATTTGATTTAGACCGGTGTTATTGCTTGCCAGTCAAGTGCAGTGTTTTCAGTCAAACCGGTTCAAGGAAAAAAAAAATTGTCTGTACTGATTCATCCCCCCCCCCTCTCAGTACCGGTTTGGTACTAACTGTTCATCATTTATTCATCAATTGGTATGAGAGCTTCTTCCAGGTCCTCTGTGTTGTAAGCTTAACTGCTTGAGGTAAAGATCCTACTCTAATGATGAAGAGGGAAGGTCCAAAGTTCAATAGAGACAACTTTAAAATATGGAAGGACGAAATGAAGATATACATCAGAAGCATGGGTGCTCAACACTGGAGCTATGTTGAGAATTCTTATGTTATCCCTACCGATACTTTCATCGATGATCAAAAGAGAGAGATTCAGGAAAATGGGAAAGTCATGGAAGCCCTAATCAACAGTTTATCTGACATTGATTTTATTGATGTTCAGGATAAAGAGAATCCCAAAGAAGTATGGGATGCCCTTGAGAATATCTATGGCGGTGATGAGCATGTGAAACAAGCTAAGGAAGAAAGCCTTAGGGGAAAGTTTGAAGACATGCAGATGGTTGAAGGAGAGACCATTCAACAATATGGAATATGAATCAAAATAGTTGTAGGAGATATCAAGAGTGCAGGTGGTAAAATAGAAGATTCCACCATTGTTAGCAAAGTTTTGAGATCCTTATTACCGGTCTATGAAATAAGGGTTGCTACTATTCAGGAGTTGAGGTCTGTAGACAAGACAAAGCTATCCCTGGACTCCATCATTGCAAAGTTAACAACTTATGAGCTAAATAATTATGATGGTAGTATTCAGAAGACTGAATCAGCCTTCAGAGCATCTACTGCACCATCTAGAAAAGGCAAAGAAGCTAGTACTAGTGGTGAACCAAGACAAAGTAGAGAAATGGATGATGAGGAGATTCTGATGGAATTTGAAGCTCTTCTTGCCAAAAGACTTCCCAAGGGAACTGGTAAATACAGAGGTAAGCTTCCTTTGAAATTCTTTTCTTGTAACCGGATAGGACACATTGCTATAAACTACCCTAATGGTGATAACAAGGACAAACCGGAGAGGTTCAAAAAGTTCAAAGGAGGAAACCAGAGAAACTGTTTTGTAGCAGTTGATGAAGGTGTCACTTATGAGGAATCAGAAGATGAAGAAAGTGAATATATTGTGTTTGTAGCAGTCAAGGAAGATGTGTCAGACAAGAAGGCTCTTGTCTCCCACTTTGATAATTCCAATGAGTGGATTATTGACAGTGGTTGTTCTCACCATATGACTGGTGACCGGAGTAAGTTTCTATCTCTAGAAGAGTATGATGGTGGTGTGGTTCATTTTGGTAATGATGCACCATGTATGGTAAAAGGTAGAGGATCCATCTCTCTGAATGGAAAAAGCAGTGCTGACAATGTGTATTGGGTAGAAGGTCTCAGACACAACCTTTTGAGTGTTGCTCAACTGAATGATAATGGACTCACTCTGGAATTCAAAAATGGAGTGTGCAAAATCAAAGGAAAGAATGGTGATGTGATGGCTACCAATATGCAGACCAAAGGTAACCTATTTCAGCTAAATGCTAATGTCAGTACATGTCTAATGGCTAAGTTTGAGGATAGCTAAATATGGCATAGGAAACTCTGCCATGTAAACTTTGATAATATTGTGAAGGCCAGTAAGATCAAGGTAGTTAGAGGATTGCCTATGCTGAGAAAACCGGAGAATCATTTGTGCAGAGAGTGTCAAATGGGGAAAATGTCTTCCTCAACCTTCAAAGGTAAACCTTTCACCGCAAACAATTTACTTGATCTAGTGCATACTGATTTGTGTGGTCCTATGAAAACTAGGAGTCTATAGGGAGATAGATATTTTATGATTTTTACAGATGATTTCTCAAGAATTATGTGGGTCGCATTCTTGAAGGACAAGTCTGAAGCCTTTGGAAAGTTCAAAGCCTTCAGAGCACTGGTAGAAAGAGAAAGTGGTAAGAGGATTAAGTGTCTGAGAACTGATCAAGGAGGAGAATTCACTTCTGGTGAATTCAACAAGTACTATGAAGAGAATGACATCAAGAGGCAACTGTCAGCCCCCCGGACTCCATAGCAGAATGGCCTAGCAGAGAGAAATAATCGGACTGTAGTTGAAGCAGCCAAAACTATGTTGATCCAAGGAAAAGTTTCTCACACTTTTTGGAGAGAAGCGGTGAGCACTGCAGTCTACAAAATGAACCGGGTACTCATCAAAAAGGGTAAGGATAAAACACCTTATGAGTATTGGACAGGTAAGACACCAGTGGTAAGCTACTTTAGAGTGTTTGGTAGCAAATGTTATATCAAGAGGAGTGAACACTAGAGCAAGTTTGATGCTAAATGTGATGAGGGAATATGTCTAGGATATTCTAGTTGTAAGCATCAATGTTAGATTTGATGAAACCTCTGAGAAATCTAAGGAAACCGATAGTGAGCATGTAGTAGATGAACCAGTTGTAACCTTCTAGGAACTGATTGTAAAATAGCCTAGCACCAGTAACAGTGCTCCTACACTGGTAGATGTTGATGTCGATGAAGATGAGGATGAAGAAGAAAAGCAAGAGGAAACAACTAAGATCATTCCTAGGTATGTAAAGTTGAATCATGATCCAAAGCAGATCATAGGAGACAAGGATGTAGGAATTCTTACAAGAAGAAAGGTTAGAGAAAACTCTTGCAAGATCTCTAAATTTGAGCCTAAAACATTCAGAGAGGCACATAAAGATGAAAACTAGATCAAGGCAATGGAAGAGGAACTTGACCAGATAGAAAAGAATAGTACATGGCCTCTGGTACCTAGACCTGAGCATAAAAATGTCATAGGCACCAAATGGGTTTTTAGAAATAAGCTGAATGAAGATGGCATAGTGGTAAGAAACAAAGCCAAACTGGTGTGCAAAGGCTATGCTCAAGAAGAAGGAGAAGACTATGGAGAAACCTTTTCTCCAGTAGCCAGATTGGAAGGAATTTGTATGCTACTTGCATATGCAGCATTCAAGCGATTCAAAGTATATCAAATGGATGTAAAATCTACATTGCTGAATGGAATACTAGAAGAGGAGGTGTATATAGAGCAACCAGATGGGTTTGCCCTATCTGAAGACAGTGACATGGTGTGTAGGCTACATAAAGCCTTGTATGGACTAAAGAAGGCATCTAGAGCATGGTATGAATGCTTGCACTCCCATCTTGTGAAGATTGGATTTGAGATAACAAGTGAGGATAGTAATATCTACCTAAAGTCAGAAGGAGATCAGATTCTAATCTGTGAGGTATTTGTTGATGACATAATTTTTGGAGGAGATGACAAGATGAGTCATGATTTTGTAGATGAGATGAAAAAGGAATTTGAGATGTCACTTATAGGGGAGATTAAGTTCTTCATTGGACTACAGATTCAACAAACGCAAGATGGAATCTTTATCACTTAGTCCAAATATGTCAAAGAGGTGTTGAAGACCTTTGGCATGGAAGACAACAAACTGGTTGGTACACTGATGGTGACCAGTTGTAAACTATCAAAGGAGGATGACTTAGTGCTGGTAAATGAGAAGGAATACTGATCAATGATTGGTAAATTGCACTATGTAGTACATAGTAGACTGGACATTGAACATGCAGTGGGTATTATTGCACGGTTCCAGAAAAGCCCAAGAGAATCCCACTTGGTAGCAGTCAAGCAGATTCTGAGATATCTAAAGGGAACTATTGACTATAGATTATGGTATCCATACAGTAATGATTTCAACCTGAAAGTGTTTACAGATGCTAACTGGGCTGGTGATGTGGATGACCGGAAGAGCACAACCGGTGGTGCATTCTTTCTTGGTGGTAGACTAGTCTCATGGATGAGTAAGAAGCAGAGTTGTATCTCTCAGTCTACAGCAGAAGTGGAGTATGTTGCAGCATTTATGAATTGCACCCAGACAATTTGGATGAAGCATGTATTAAATGGCTTCAAAGTTCCTGTATCTGTACCAGTAAGTATATTTTGTGACAACACAAGTGCAATTAACATCTCCAAGAATCTAGTTTTACATTCTAGAACCAAGCACTTTAAGCTTAAGTATCATTTCTTAAGGGAAAAGGTTCATAACAAAGAAGTTGTACTAGAACATGTTTCCAGTAAGGAGCAGTTAGCAGACATATTCACCAAGCCTCTACCAAAGGCTACCTTTACCTATTTGAGAGGTGAATTAGGGGTGATGCCCCTTCAAGAGGTGAACTAAAGGTGTGGGCTCCACATCAGTTAGGACTTACATTGATATATCTTTTTCAGGATTGGTGTGTTGAAGGATGCTACTCCTTAGGGGGAGCAGCATAGTAGAACATATAGGAGTTGAGAAAATACAACACCACAGGAGCCTGAAGATCTTCTGCAAGCTGAATAACCTGTTACAAGGAGAAGCAATGAAGCAAAATCTAAAGAACATACAAAACACAGAGAATATGCTCAAAAAGAGAGAGCTCAATATTCACAAAAATATGTAATGTGATTCTTACAATGAAAAGAAAGAACTCAACCTTTAATAGGTCAAGAAACCCTAAAAAGGGAAAACCTAGGTTTGCACATAATAATTAATTAAAACAATTAATTATATGCACCTAAAGTTAGCTTAAATGTAAAAGAGATAAAGGGAACTTAAATAATTAAACAAAGAATGTTTAATTAATCAAGTAAATACCCGAATACTCTAACACCCCCCCTTAAGCTAGACTTAGGGAGAAGCTAAAACCTAGAACAGCTACTGAAAGCAATAAAGATGGGTCCCGACAACAAGGCCTGATCAGGTACCCAAATACAATGAAATCTCTATGAACTGGAGAAATAGAGAAAACCACATGGGAACAAAACTCTACTCCAAAAAGAGATGGAAAAGAATATCACTGAAGCATGAAGACCCTGCAAACTCTGTCGAAGAATAACTGCTGATCTGAAGAACATCCACTGAACTAGAACATGACCAGGTAGAGAAGACTATAATCTGCATGAGTGCCCTTAAATGACACTACTCGAATCAGGAGGCAAACAAGGCAAAACAACTGAAATCGAAGATACAGATGGCATGAGAAACCAAAGCCTGAAGAGCTGATCAATCGAACCACGGAAGCATTAGAACCAACAAGAAATCGAAGATACAGATGGCATGAGAAACCAAAGCCTGAAGAGCTGATCAATCGAACCACGGAAGCATTAGAACCAACAGGATAAACCTCCCCATAATGCGGAAGTGGGAGAGGGACAGGAACACTGAAAAGGACAGCCAAAAACAACTGCATGACGAAGAACCAAGAACATCAAAGGTGCTGAGACACATCATCATGAGGCCAATGTCGTGGAAGGAACACTCACTTGACAAAGGAAGATGGCAAACAAAGGCAAACATCAACCCCCTCATGGCACTTGATATGCAAGATTCCAAGTAAACAATGCATGTTGGCACTTTATCTCAGTGCGTTTGCATAATTACAAGCTACAATGATAAGAAGACTGGAAATAGAAACGAGAATCAAAACAGAGACATCCTACTCAGAAAAGAGATCCCAGGACCTGAAACAACCACAATATCCACCAGAGTGCTGAAAAGCAAAAAACTGAATAAAATATGCATGGAGAAGAATCTAGAAAAAAAAACCATATTTCTAGAAAGTACATAGAACACGCTTTCCGAAAATATAAAGTTTTCAAAAAATGGAGGTCGGATGCTCATTCTACGTCTCCCGGAGTGCAAAAAAGAGACCTCACTTTGACTGTAAAAAAACATAGTCAAACAGAAAAATTGGAATAAATTACCAACACCATGAGGTCGGCCTCAGAACCAGCTTTTCGACGCCTATTCCTTTTCCAAAATCCGACTCCGTATGCCCAAGATAGGGCCAAAAAAACCAAACCCCCCTTGAAAAGGCCCAAAAAAGGGGTCTGGTGGCCTGTTGGTTGTCTGGTGGCCAGGGAGCGGAGCTCCGGTGGTGGTCGGGTGGCAGGGCGGCGGCCGAAAAAAATTGCACCCGGGGAGCGGACGGAGCTGGGCTGCCGATAGTTTTGATAGGCGGCGGCAGCGCAGGGAGGCGGAGACGGCGGACCTGGCCGGCGGGGAGCCGGAGCGGCGATATGGAGCGGTCGGCGGCGATAGTTCGCGGGCGGCAAGAGCCGGAGGAATAGCGGTAGCGTCCGGAAAAGGATGGAGGGGTCGCCGGTGGGGGCCGCAGGGGCCGAACTGACAGGTCTGACAAGCCTGTCAGTCCGGTACCCTGCGGTACCCAAAAAATGTGCCCAAAAAAAAAAAAAATTCTTAAAAAGAAACAAAAACCTCTTTTTTTTTTTCGCCTTTTTTGAAAGATGTTTTTTTTAAAAGAAAATTTCGGCCTGCATGCCGTAAAAAGGCAAAAAATAATTTATTTTTTTAAAAAAAAATTTCTCGATCTGCGTGCCAAGGTCGTACGGCCTGGATCGGAAAAAAAATAGCTCCCGGAGGCTCAGGAACCAAAATAGGTCAAATTTTATATGACCATAGGGGTTTTTAGGCCTTCTGAGCATGATGGTGAGGTCCGTTTAGGCCCAAAGTGCTCAGAAAAAAAGCTCAAACCCTAGGTACACAAAAAAAATTCCTGAAACCCCAGATCTGCTTCCAAAGCCAAAAAACTCAAAAACAAGAACAGGCAGCTGCAGATCCACGCTCTGATACCATATAGGAGTTGAGAAAATACAACACCACAGGAGCCTGAAGATCTTCTGCAAGCTGAATAACCTGTTACAAGGAGAAGCAATGAAGCAAAATCTGAAGAACATACAAAACACAGAGAATATGCTCAAAAAGAGAGAGCTCAATATTCACAAAAATATGTAATGTGATTCTTACAATGAAAAGAAAGAACTCAACCTTTAATAGGTCAAGAAACCCTAAAAAGGGAAAACCTAGGTTTGCACATAATAATTAATTAAAACAATTAATTATATGCACCTAAAGTTAGCTTAAATGTAAAAGAGATAAAGGGAACTTAAATAATTAAACAAAGAATGTTTAATTAATCAAGTAAATACCCGAATACTCTAACAGAACATAGATGTTTATGCCTTCACTTTGGCATTGTTGTCAAAGGGGGAGAAGATGTGAAGCGGAGAAGATATCTGCAGTATTGGGGGAGAAGATGTGAAGCGAAGAGATATCTTTGTATATTTCCATCAATGCCAAAGGGGGAGATTGTTGGCATATGTGCAGAGTATGATGACATGATGATATTGTAAATTGTCATTAATGTCAATATGTTGAAGAGTGAACCGGTATATTGAAGTAAGCAACTTGCAAGAGAACTGGTATGATGTTTTGAACCGGTATATGTATGAAAGTGAAGTGGTATGTCTGTCCAAGTGAACCGGTATGTTGGAATGTGAACCGGTATATGGAATGTTTTGTATCAAGGTTTCATATGGTATGACTACCGGTTGGTAGTCTTAGCTTTAGGGTTTCCGATTGAAGTATCCCAAGCCTGTGTGATGAGTTAGCATTGTAATGAAGAATAAATTGTGTTGCCACGTCAGCCTTGTGTGTGTGAAGGATCTTGCATGAAGGAGATTGATCCTATCTACCTTGGGAATGTGTGAAGTCTTTGTAAACAGTGGAGAATGCGTGATGGGTTATTAGCCTCCAAGAAGCGGTAAAGAACGAACATTGGAGAATGTCTTGAGATTTGTTCAAGACTGTTGTAATCAATGCAATATGTTCAATGGTTAGGATTGAACCAACTGAATTGCTTAACCTAAATGTTTAGGGTTTATGGTTTATGCTACTGATCTATCTGTTTCCTATAAGGTCGATGTTGTTTTTCATGTTGAGGTTGTTGGAAAATGTTGTGTGTGTATCTAAGTGTAGAGATATGTGATTCTTGCCAAGCCATATAAGAGAATAGATACCTACAGAGTGTGATTGCAAAAGGAAGGAACTAAAGCAGATCTGCATTGGCATTAAAGTGTTGTTACCAGATCATTGTAATACCTGTTGACCTCTAACCACTTCAACAGTTGGAAAATCCCTTAACAGGGTAGCTTTAACCGGCTTGCTGTAAATCCTTTAACAAGATGACTCAAAATCATTGAGTTATTAAAAGCCTCTAACAAGGTAACCTTTAACAGGGTTTAACCCTTAACTAGGTATTTTAGCCATCCCTTAACCAGGTGATCCCTAGCAGGATCAGTTCCTAACAGAACCTATTGTAAATTCTTTAACCGAACTAGGCTCCTAATGGAGCAGACTTCAAAAGGGTTCAAAGAACAACTTGTGGGTATTCATCCCCATCGTGGTTTTTCCTATTTGGGTTTCCACATGAAAAAATGTGTGTTATGTGTGATTCTTTTCATGTGATGCTTTGTTATTCTCTGTCAAGTGGTAAAGCATGTTGACCAATAAGTCTTTACATTTTTGTTGATGTATTACTAGTGTATGCATATGGGTGAAATGGAAATAAGATGTTAGGTTGTGTGGAAAGCTAAGAGTTGTCGGTTTATGTCTTTCACATTCTTACTATGTTGAACCGGTAGTAATCTGGTTTAGACCGGTGTTAATTCTTGCCATTCAAGTGCAGTGTTTTCAGTCAAACTGGTTCAAGGAAAAGTGTTTTTGTCTCTACTGATTCACCCCCCCTCTCAGTACCGATTTGGTACTAATTGTTCATCATTGATTCATCAGTCAGCAGGTAATTTGCAGTTTGCAAATCATTCTTAAGATCAATTTATATTCTGTTGAGGTATGGGTTCTTGGATTTTTTTATTTGCACCACATGTGTAGATAGGAGGATGATAGGATATATTATGCTATTGTTTACATATGGTGTGTTCTTAAATTTGCTTCTGGGCTATATGATGGGGTGTATATCCCATGAGGTATGGTTAGTAGGTAATTTGCAATTTTTTTTGTATTTGCATTTTAATCTAAAGATAAATTTAAATACTATCGAGGTAAGGGATATTCCTCAAGGCTATGTATAAGGCAATGGGATGCCTTGTATAGGCCCGCTATCTGATATAGAAACCACATTTTTACTTTGCATATCAGTAATTGATAAAGTCATTTATAGGGTGGCGGCATGTGTGATTTGAGTAGTTTTTGTTTCAGTCCTTCATAGGTTGTGGCATGCTTGTAACTTTTTTAATGTGTAGTATGTTCTTGGGCTTTTATTACTTGTTAAATTTGTTATACTATATCGTTGGCCGCCTTGTGTGTGTTTTCAGCCTCGACAAAATTGGTTTTATGTGATAATCATTGTTGAGGGTGGCGTCCTCTCTTGCTGGATATTCATTTATGGATGTTAGTTTAAGGGTTGTTAATCCGTGTGAAATGTTCTAATCAAGTAAGGTTGCAATGGATATTTTGCATTGCCATTATGGGAAGTTAAGGGTGGTTTTCTTATTTATATTAGCTCATTATATTATCTTGTCAAGTAGCTTTTTATGTTTATGCTTATGTGGCTTTTTTGGAGCTCTTCCTCTTGCAAATGTCTTCTTCTCTATCCATTGGTGCATATAGAGTAGTTTTAGAAGCCCGAATAGTGGAAGAAGAAAATGAGGCCAATTTTGTCAAGCTTGGTAAGGTCTTTAATTTGTTTACTCATGTCATGGATTTTGAATTCCGTAGGCTTATGGGGTGCCGGTGGCTGCAAGTTTTCCCTCAGGTTTCTTATGTTGAGCTTCTGTCTCACTTTGTTACTATTTTCTATGATGTTTTACTTGATGAGGATTTGGTCCGCCTCTTGGTTTCCACGTTTATTTTTCTGTCAATATGTAATTGGGCTTTGGTTTCTCCTGCATTGGCTGATTATCGTTTTGATATGGGGTCTTTTTACTATGGTGGTTTTCTTCCTCGTCACGAGCTTATGGCTAATGGCTGGTCTGGCCAATTATTGCATGAATTACAAATGGGAATGATATGTGATTCCATGGAAGACACTCGGGCCTCCATGGATTTTATGTTGTATCTGGCTCCTGATCAGTATGTGGATAAATCTTGGGTTGTCTTTCAGGCATTGCATTCTTTAATCACTTTGGGCTTTTTTTTCTCTGCTTCTGCTTGTTTGGCTTTTCCTCTAAGGGTTATTCTGCCTCCGGTCTCAACTCATGAACCTTCAGAGGAGAGCACTAGCTCTTGGTTTTTGGATATCTGACTATTTTTTTGTAGTTGGTGGAATGGTTTTTGTTGTTGTAGATTTGGAGGTTCTTTGGCTTCTATTATGCTTGGATGATTATCTACGGCTTGGCAGGAACTTATACCTCTCTTATCTCCCTGGTGGTCCTTCATGGCATTTTTGTTCAACGCTTCATTTGGTGGCAGTCTGGTTTTTTGGAATTGTCCTATGGGACCCTTGTAAAAATATTAGAGGTAGGGGGTTGGGGGATCTGACTGGATAGAAACAAATGATGTAAGGGTAGTGCCTAGTTTTATTTTTTTGAAGGCTACAACCGAAGGCTTTCTTGCGGGTTCTTTCCTACCGATATGCCTTTTTTCAATCCAATGTAAACATTTTATTAATAATATATAAGTTTAGTGGATTTTCCACTTTTACCAAATATATATATATATATATTAATTAAAATAAAATCCCAAATTCATTTTTTTTTTTTTAACTATATCCAACATATTTTAAACTCGCTTTTATAATTAAATTGATTTTCTTAAATAATTAAAATCAACCTTTCTATTTTTAAAAAGGCAAAGAGATTAAATTAATTCTATTTCAAATTAATTTAAATCTTTCCTTTCCAAAAGCATAACTAAGTAAATTAACCATTTAATTGCACTAGCTACCAATTTGAATTGAGCAATTCTAAATAATGATTAATTGCATAAAGGGAACCTATTTAATTTAGTCCCTTAATTTTTAATGCATAACACAACTTAATCAAATAAAATAAAAAGGATTAATTACTCAATTTAACCACACACACAAAGCATGCAATCCAAGAAAGCCAACCAAACAGATGACCTGCATACCCAACCAAAGGAATATTGAAAGACAACTGACGATGCTCACTTGAGCACGACTAGGGTCACATGAGGGTCTCCCGATCACCTAATCCAATTTTCTAAGGGTTAATGAGGAGCACTCAAACCTGTGAATCCAAGTGAAGATGAACCTCACACCCATGCAGTACTGTACCTGCAATCTCCTTATGTATATATGTATGTGTGTGTGTGTGTATGTATATGTGTGTGTGTGTATTTGTGTGCATGCTAGCCAATTCCCACTATATCTTATCCATCATCCTGAGTTCAGTATGATTTCTCATGTTATAACCAATGTTATACCCTAGATACCATGATCAATAATATTCCAAAAAATGCTAATCTCTCATGTGATCAACTAGTGAAGAGTGTTTGAATGTTTATGCCAATTTGAACTTTTATAATAAAATTTAATGTTAAAATAATTTTTCTAGTTTTAATTGCCAATTTAATATGTGAAAAACAACATGGGGGCTTATTTATATTTATTGTCAAATGCATTGCATCATTAGATTGAAATAGATGTTGTATACACATAAAATTGGCTATGAGCAATTAAATAAATATTTTATATTTATTTACTAATTATTCTTCTATTAAATAGTTAATTTTAAAAAAATTATTTATTTAATTCGTTTCATATTCTTCTATTAATTAATATAATTGAAACATTTTATTAATTAATTCATTTAGCTTTTCTTCTAATCAATTAATTAAATATCTAATATTTAATTATTCTTCTATCCACTATCCTATGGTCTCATCAATTAAATAACTTCTTAATCATTTAATCTCCCTTTTCCAACTCCCCTCATCTCCACATCGCTTCTTCTTTGCCAACTCATCAATCATGTGGCTAAAGATATTAATATTTTTAATATCAATATGCATCATTATCTTCAACATTCATTCTATTCTTCAAATAATGTGTATGTATACACATTCCTCAACCTCCCTATATTCTCTCCAACCTTCCTACATCTTTGGAGGAAGTTGAGTCCACTTGTCCTCTTATCCCTAAATCTTCTCGAACTATCCTATATCCTCTCAGTCTTCATTCTTAGTCAAGGTTAGATGAATGACGCTTGGCTTCTCCTTCCACCTTTTCCTCCATCTTGTAGGTGTAGGAGGAACATCTTCCACCTTTCACTCTCACATCTCAACCTTTTGCTCATAGCCATCCAAATTGAAAGATTTAATCATGATCGTTGATCTCTACCACCTAAGCTTATGCACTCAAAAATCTATAAATAGAGGTCTCCTAAGCCATTTTTGAAACTAATAGCTAATCACATAGTCTTCATTTTGCATCCGTGAGTTTTGAGTTTAAAGCAATTTAACATTTTAGGAGTTTTATCATAGCATATCATTATCTTTGCATACTAGCTTAATATCATTTAGCATATCAATCAACAACCAGTTATCTGTCCATTCTTCATATGCCATCTTGGAAGCTACTAGTGTTTGTCTGAGAGAAAAATCATCTACAACCAAGAACAGTAGGGTTAGGACACAATGAGACATAATTCATGAAGGTATAACAATTTCATTTTCTTTTCTATTTCATGTTGTTTCATTGCTTGAAACTTGAGTTATATTTGCATGATAGACTAATGAGTTTGCAGGTTTAATCTCTGAGGTGAAACTTAAGTGGATACATTTTTGGCGCCCATCGTGGGGATCAAGCCTCGCACCTATCCTTCTAATATCCTGTCTTATTCTCGTAGAAATCAAATTAACGCATTTGTAACTTAGATTCATGCCTATGTGCAATCTGACAGCGCATTTACTTAATACGATAACACTTTTATTGCTTTGGTTAACGCATATGTTAAATAGGTTAGCGCTTTTGATGTTGAAATCATGCATTAAAGCAGTAGGTTAGCATATTTGTGATGTAGGGCAATGCATTTATTCTATAGAATAGTGATTTAATAATTTAGAATCACGCACTTATAGTTTTAGCACTTTTGTTATGTCAAACTGCAAAAATTTTAAAATTTTATAATTTCTCAGCTAACATACTTTTGCAGGTTTGACTCTCCAAGACCAGATTTTGGAAAACTACTAACTTGTGTGCATCCAGGGTTTATTTTGAGCAGTTTTCCATGCATTTCCTCACTTAGTTTTACTAGGAGTACTTTGGGAAGTAAAAAATCATACATGTTTCACCTAGCTTAAATAAGAGGTAAATGAATAGCATACAACTTGCATCGTGTGTTTTCAGTAAGGTAGTTGCACATAGGTAATCTAAAGGGTAAAAGAACCATTGTCTACCATGCTAGTTTGAAAGTAGTAGGTGAGTATGCTCTCACCCTAATACAGTGATCAGAAAACTAGACCTGCTTTCATTTTTCATGTTTTACCTTTAGAGGGTCTGCCTTCCCGAGCTACCTTGAGGGGGTCAGTGAGAGAGAAATGACCCAAGTGGAAACGAGCTAATACCGAGTCCTTCCAATCCACTCTAAATAAATTGTGTCTATGACAAAATTCATGGACAACATATGTTGGTCAGTTCATACCAACACTATTTTTCCCCATAAACCCTATGGAGCATAACCTCTATAGGCCAAGAACCTTCTGTATTTACAGAGTGTAGAGTGTCGCATGTATGGCCACATGACTGGAAGCCCTTACTAAAACCCATTTGTATTAGCTACCAAAATCCTTCTAATTGTTGGTGCAAGAGGTCGAACCTCTGAAGTGGCTTACACACATACGATTCTTAGTAGAGATATGAAGTTTGCCATGGGTATTTTTCATGGAAACTAGTGCTTGATTGCCCCAGAGAAGTGAGTGCCAAGGGTGGAGCTAGTGGGGTCAAGCACCTAAATATCCACTCTGAATAGCATAGCCTTGGGGGAAACCCTATGTGAGATTCAACAATTATTGTCTCGGCCTACCAAAAGACTTGTGCTTGCTTGTGCACTTTTCTTTCTAAATATTGTGTATTTTATGTCTGCAAAATGTTCTCAAAATGGTCAAAAACTTTTTAAAAATATCATCCTAAAATGAGTCAAAAATTTGAGAACTTGTTGGAAAACTAAGAAATTCTTTAATCACAGTCAAAATCATGCATTTGTTGCGTAGAAGAACGCTTTTGATCAACAGTATAACACTTTTGACCTTTAAAATCACGCATTTTCTCAACAAAACAGTGCTTTTACACCTTAGTTTAATGTTTTTAGGATGTAGAACAACATTTCCATTCAGTAGAGTAGTACATTTGTTGCGCAAGTTAGCGCTTTTGAGCAAAAGGTTAGCACATTTGTTTTCCCGCATTTGAAACAATGAGCACTTCCACATATTAGACCAAAATTTCAACATCATCTTCATATACCATTTTAAGAGTAGATTTGTCTTCAACTATCACAGGTCTTCAAGCTAGTCAAACGATTAACTTATCAATCAAATAGGCTTTTTTCCAAAAAAATCATACGCATAAAACATCCAACAAGTTAGTGATTCAACCATCTCAAGTGCAAATCAATATCATTATCAATTTCATATCAAGATAAATCAAATCCTTTATCACGAAACTTGATCTTATCAACCTTTGTTCATTATCTTGGACATATCGTTCCTCTCTAAACCTAGGTTTTATCAAAATCAAGATTGCACTAAACATTGGAATCAAACAACTTGAAAATCATCAGATGCTTATATGACTTTTAGATATCACCTCAAGAAGAGAAAACCAAGTTGGAAGGCTATCTTGAAGAAGAGGAAATTCTTATACATCAATTGCAAAATCTTACTAAAACATAGAACATTGCTACACCGTTTTCGTCACTATTTATGTGGTTACGGAATGGAGTTTGATGGAGAACTTTTGCAAGCATGTGCCTTTCAACAAAAAGATGCCTTGTCACAACGCACTAATAATAGTGATAAAATCAACAAAGCTTATCTTCCTAAACCAAACCAATGATTGCCTTTTGAGTTGCATTTAGAAAATAAAAAACTTGGGAAGTTCAAATCAATCACATGTTAGTTTGGACTAGAGCTCAATACGAGCAATTCAGAAGACAACAAAAACAAATGGAAGAGGAAAATCCAATGTTTCATCAATTTGGATACATAGATGTTGATGAAGAAACAGTAAATAACGCCATTAAAGACCTAGAACAAGATTTTAAATTTGAAAAACTAATGGAAAATTTATTGGAAAAACAAAAGAAAAAGTACATCCTAATGTTGGCAAATTCAAGAGCTAAATTGTCACAAGATTTTAATATATAAGTTTTAAAACAAGATACAGGAACAAGTAACAATTAAAATACCGATGAACTCAATAATGAGGATGTAAACTGAGTAAATCATGAGGAAACGAGAGGGGATAGAACAAGAAAAGACCATGATGATGCAAGGAACCAAGATGAAACAAAAAGAGAGAGTGTTGACAGAAGAACCTGCGTTGATAATCCTTTGTTAACTCTCGCTCAACAAATGCAAACCTTGAAACAACAAATACAGGATATGCAGAATGGAACAAGTTCCAAGAAATATTCATTGGAGGACATCTATCCATATCCTTTTGACAAGAATTAAGCCTGATACCATTCCCACAACATTGTGAAATCCCTAAGTATGATAAATATGATGGTAAATTTGATCCTCGGGATCACATTAAGGAATTTTGCAGCATGAGTATGGAGTTTGCATGCAATGAAACTTACTTAATGTGTCTATTTCCTAGAAGCTTAAGTGGACAATCAATGGAATGGTTCTCAAGACTACCATCTGAGATTAAATCTTTTGAAGAACTTGTGAATAGATTTATCTCACAATATTCCTACAACATAAGGCATGAGATTACAATGATAGATCTATGCAACATCAAGAAAAATAATAGTGAGCCTTTCATGGTCTTTTTACAGCGATGAAAATGAATGTTCAATAGATATCCAAGAGATATACCCGATCAAGAGAAAATAGATATATTCATTGACAACCTTACCAGTGAAATGAGTTACCATCTTAAAATGCAATGTCCTCCTTCTTTTGCTAAAATTATTGAAAATGGTCTAAAGATAGAGGATGCAATGGTAAAGAAAGGAGAGTTAAAACTCTATAACAGTTCCAACAACAACAACAAAGGTAATAATAAAAATGACAAACCCAAATTTTGGTCAAAGAATAGGAATGTTACCAATGGAGGAAATGACAATTAAACAATGCTACCAAACAACAATCGATCTTAAACTTATCAAGTCAATTACCAAATAACAACAATCAAGAAAATAGTAAATCCAAGTATTTCTTCTCCAATCCTCACAGGAAATTCACAAACATTGGGGAACCATTGGAATCAACTTTGAAGACTCTTCTTGCGAATAAATTGATTACCTTACCAGAAGCAAGAAATTATGAGCCTCAAGTCAAAACAAATTGGTGGAATGCCAATCATTTTTGCAATTACCATCGAAACAAAGGATACCAAACCAATGATTGTCAAAGATTGAAGCACCTTATTCAAGATTTAATCGATAATGGAACTATCACAGTAGATGGTCATAAAACAAATGAATCGCATCTAGCAATCAAAACTCCACTCCCAAATTATGAAAAAGGTGTACAATCCAATACAAAAGATGACTAGGGCAAAGCTAAGGTAAATTATACTTACATATATGATGATGTGGTAAATTGCCAAAGATAAAACACCTTCAGAACCAATCAACGTCATTACAAGAAACAAAGCAAAGGTTACATTTGTGGGTATGACAAATGAATCAACATCCACTTCAAGACAATACAACTTAGTGGACAATTGCAAAAGATACCCACTCAAATTTCAATTTTGGAGCTCCTAAAAGTTTCACCTATGCATAAGGAAATATTGGAGAAATCTCTAGTAGAAAAAATGGTCTCAAAAGACCTGGATGTGGATAAATTTCAAAACATGGTGGGACACCTCATAGCCCCTCATTGATTATCATTTTTCTGAAATTGATGATGCATCTGTGCAACACCCTCATAATGCTCCCCCACATATTGAAGACACCATTCATAAAACTTGTATCAAACATGTACTCATAGATGGTGGAGCTTGCTTGAATATTTGTTTATTAAGATTAATAAAGGCTTTGAGATATCCAAAAATGTAGTGGATCCAAAGAAGAAAATAACTATCAAGCCTTATGATGATGAAGAGCCTTCTTCTAAAGGAATTGTAATGTTACCGATCAAAATAGAACCTATGGAAAGAGATACATTGAGCCAAGTTTTAGACTTGAATTTATCTTATAACATTCTTTTGGGAAGACCATGGATTCATGACATGCAAGCCGTTCCTTCTACCTATCATCAGTGTGTAAAGTTTCCTCATAATGGACAAGAAATCACTATAGCAGTAGACTCCATTCAATATTACAATAATCTAAAACCAACACAAGATGCAAGAGTTCCACATAACAGAGAAGCAATATATCCCACTAAAGAAACTCAAAAAAAATAATGGGAAAACTTTGAGAAAAAGGTCAAATTAAATGATGAAGGAATGGGAAAGTATTCTTTGCATAAATTACCACTTTCACCTAAATCATATGGAAAACCTACAAATGCTCAACCACAGATCCCACAAAAATCAATTTAAATGTTTGATGGATCATTTGTTAAAGTTGGAACACTTGCAAAGGAAATTGGAGACAAGGACATCCTTAGTTGGTTGTACAGAGATGAAAATGAAACCATAGCAATAGTTGTAGAAGTTAATATTCCCACTGGACAATATGGAAATGGTTACAAGATCATGCAAAATATGGGATATGAAGGAAAAGGACCAATTGGCAAGCAGCAAGAAGGTATTTCAGAACCTATTTTTCCTCATACACAATCTAAGGAAGATAAATCAGGACTTGGGTTTCCTAAATCAAAGAAAAGGCACCACAATTATCAACATCCAAAGTGGCAGAAGAAAGCAATCCCTAAAGAAGAACCATGGCAAGAAAAGCTACATCAAGCAGCATAAACGATAGCTAAACAACAAAATCAAGAAGAATATGAGAAACAGTAGGAAGAAATTACTATAAAAAGAGAAGAAGAATCTTGCAAACACATCCAAGGAATACAAACAAGCACAAAACCTGATCAAGATATTCCAGAAGCAGTGAAAGAACAAATGCCGAAAATCAAAGAAATCTTCTCACCATATAACATTCATGTCAGGTATAGTGGTGTGATTCTAGACAATGATTCAGAAACATATTCAAACAAATATGAATGGGGTCCAGATCCATCATCTGATGTATCAAGTGAAAAAATGATGAGGAACAAGCTGCTATTACAAGTGAAGACACACTTTTCACAAAACAGAAGAATAGAGTTGGAAAGAAGACAAGAAGAAGTCAGGATTCAGATAAAATAAGCATATGCAAGACAACAAAGAAAAGAGAATGAGAAAGATCAAGAAATGACAACATAGGAAAAACAGAATATCAGATCTATATAAAATTTTGAGCAAGACACACCAAGGTATGAAAGAACTATAGAAGAATTAATAGAAATTCAAGCAGGAATGACTATTAGTCCAGAAGAAGTTGAGTTAGAGAGAAGACAAAAGATAACAAAAGAATCTTCTATACCATGTGCACAAGTACGTCAACTTCAAGCCCCAAATGAATCTGATGAAATTGACCAAGAAGGAACCCATAGTATCAAAGATGTATGTGTTGATATAATCCATTCATTTGAGGGACAAACGTCAGATGATGAGTCGCTTGAGAGAAAATCACAAAATACCAATCCTGATTTTGTTAGAGCTAATTAGAAAGCACTTGGGAGAGATTATCCTCAAGAGATTTCTATGTATGACATAACCTATTCTACACCAAACTATGATTATTACGTCATGAACCTTGAAATACCCAATGATGACAATGACTATGACTTACCCCTGCTTCATCCAGAATTGATTGATTGAGATAACCTAGAAAACCCTAAATTGGATGTCTTTTCAAATGATCATGACTTAGTCGTATATCTTAATGTCATTGAAGCAATCACACCTAAAATATCTTCCACTAGTTAATCAAGTAATGCTTCTTGCAGTCAGGAGAGTGCCAAACTTTCTAGTCGCAAAAATGAAATAAAACAAAGAAAAATACCTAGTGTTGAAAACCATTTCATCGCAACACTAGATCAATCAAGAGGAAAAATAAAGGATGTATCTGATGATGAAAACCTCCTTGAGGTGCCAGAAGATGGAAATTTTGACATCCTCCCTACATATTTTTAAGAGAGATCTATTATATTGATAGAGCCAATAGAAGCAATAAACATTGGCACAACGAAGGATCCTAATATTATTCATCCTGATGCATCCTTATCAGATAAAGAAAAGAAAAACTACATAGAATTCTTCAAACAAAGGTAGATAAATTTTGCTTGGTCCTATGCAGACATGCCAAGACTTGATCTAGATCTTATTATGCACCATCTCAATATGGATCCAAAAGCAAAACTAGTCAAACAAAAGCTAAGGAAGATGCATCCACATATCGCTCTTCTTGTCAAAACAGAGCTAAATAAACTATTAGATGTTGGTTTCATAAGACATCGCTTATCCAAAGTAGGCCTCAAGCATTTTACCAGTATCCAAACTAGATAAAAGCATAAGAGTTTGCACTGATTTCAGAGTTTTGAATAAAGTATGTCCCAAAGATGATTTTCCACTACCCAACATTGATATAATTGTAGACTTATCAGTAGGACATGAGATGTTTTCCCTAATGGATGGATTCTTGAGGTACAATCAAATAAGAATCGCCCCTGAAGATGAAGAAAAGACAACATTCACTTGTGCATGGGGTGCCTACTACTAGAATGTCATGCCATTTGGGCTTCAAAATGCAGGAGCAACTTATCAGAGAGCCATGAAAACAATTTTCCATGATATGATGCATACATTTATGGAACATTATGTAGATGATAGACTTGCTAAATCTCATACAAGGAAAGAACATTTGAACATCTTGGAAAAGATTTTTGACAGGCTTGAACAATATCAGTTGAGATTAAATCCAAAGAAATGTGCTTTTGGAGTTACCTTTGGAAAACTTCTTGGGTACATTATATCAACTCATGGAATTGAAGTAGATCCTGAAAAAGTTAAGCTATAATGGAGATAGAGTCACCTAAGAAAATAAGTCAATTGTGTTCTCTACAAGGGAGATTGCAATCGATCAGAAGATTTGTTTCCCAACTAGAAGATAGATGTCACCCCTTTACTCACCTATTACACAAGAATGTTCCATTCAAATGGGATTATAAGTGTGAGGAAGATTTTGTACAAATCAAGGAATATATGGCAAATCCCCCAGTACTAGTATCACTAATCAAAGGGAAACCCTTGTTGCTTTTCATCTCAGCAAAAAATGTATCACTAGGAGCTCTCGTAGTGCAACATGATGAAGAAGTTAAAGAAAGAGCAGTGTATTACATTAGCAAAACACTTGTAGGCTATGAATTGAATTATACATCAGTTGAGAAGACATGTCTAGTAGTTGTATTTTCAAATAAAAAATTGCAACACTATATGCTGAATCATTATGTAAAATTGATAGCAAAAATAGATCCATTGAAATATTTGCTAAGAAAGTCAACTTTGACAGGCAGATTGGCTAAATGGGTTATGATACTAAGTGAGTTTGATATAGAATATATTGATCAGAAAGCTATCAAAGGACAAGTCATTGTTGATCAATTGGTTGAAGTACCCCTACAAGACAACAAACCATTGCATATTGAATTTCTTGATGTAGACATTCTAACAGTTAGCACAAATTTTTAGGAGTTTCACTTTGATGGCTCCTATACACAACATGGATCAGGTGCAGGAATCTTGTTCATAACACCTCAAGGCCACACAATTCCAAAATCATATAGATTGTGGTTCCCATGCACAAACAACATTGCAGAATATGAGGCATTGGTTATTGGGATCAAAATGCCCATTGAAGGGAATATCAAGGAATTGCATATTTATGGTGATTCGCAGCTCATCATCAACCAGATAAATGATGATTATCAAACTAAAGATGACAAGTTGATGCGTTATAAACAACTAGTTGAATAATTCAAAGAGCACTTTGAAGAAATATCATTCACTCAAATCCCACGGAATGAGATCAAAACATTAGATGCAATGGCTATAATAGCATCTCTTTTGTAGAATAAAAAAAAATCAACAACATTACAAATTCCTGGTGGAATATATCTTGAATCCTACTATTGAATCCCAGAATACCCACATGATTTTCTGTATATCTAGAACCGATCAATCTTTATATAGCCAAACTTATCAGTACTTAAAAGAGAATATCCTTCCTCCTGACCTATCTCGCAATCAAAAAAGAAATTTTATCCATCATTCATCCCGATATACTATCATTGTTGATACCTTATATAGATGACTTCTAGATAGCACTCTACTGAGATGTCTCAAACAAGAGGAATCTAAGAAAGTTCTTAACGAAGTCCATGTAGGTATTTGTGGCATGCACTCAAGTGGTTTAACACTGGCTAAGAAACTTATTCGATTGGGTTACTATTGGCCTACTATGGAGAGAGATTCATTTACGTATGCCAAGAAATGCAAGCAATGTCAGATTTATGGGAATCTCATTCATGCACCAACACAAGAACTACATCCTATGGCAAGATCATGGTCATTTTCTCAATGGGGCCTTGACCTAGTGGGTAAGATAAATCCTTCATCTTTTAATGGACATAAGTTCATTTTGACTGCTACTGAGTATTTCACTAAATGGATTGAAGTAGTGCCTTTGACAAAGGTGACAGGAAAGCAAATAGAATCATTTATCCTGAATTACATAATATGTCGCTATGGAGTCCCTATGACCATCATTACTGATAATGGGAGGCCATTTAAAAATCAAGATGTAAAGGAACTATGTGAGAGATTTCATATCCAATATATGTTTTCTACACCATATTATCCATAGAGAAATGGTCAAGTTGAGGCATCGAATAAGACAATGCTAAAGATCCTGAAGAAAATAGTCAATGAAGTTGGTAAAGACAAGCATATTCAACTAAAACCTTCTCTATGGGTATATCGAACCAGCATTCACACACCAATGGGGGCAACTCCATATTTCTTAGTCTATGGATTAGAATCCATATTACCAGTAGAAGTAGAGATACCTTCTCTATGAGTATCCTTGAAAGATCTTATTCTAGAAGAAGAAGAATGAGTCTCTAGACTTCAAGAACTTGAGCTAATTCAGGAGCGTCGCCAAAATTCTTCAGATCATTTGAAAGCATACCAACAAAGAATGGTGAGAAGTTACAACCATAGAGTTAAGCCACACATTTTTCAGATTGGAGATCTAGTTCTAAGAGAAAATCCACGAAATCAACAAGATCGAGAAAAGAAAGGTGAATTTGAGCCAAACTAGTTAGGTCCCTTTGCTTTGGTAGCAACATATGGTTCAGGAGCATACAGATTATCTACACCATAAGGGGATTGGTTTGATGAGCCTATCACTACTATGCATCTGAAGAAATTCTATGCTTTAAAGTATCAGCAGAAAATACCACAAAAATAGTTAAAAAGAAGAAAAAGACTAAAACTCATAAAAGCAACAAAAATCCCTAAAAATCATAAAAAGAGAAAAATATAAAATAGTGTAAAATAGCGAAAACAGTTAAAAATCAAATATGAAAAAAATGCAATAAATTTAGATGGTGAAAACCTAGTAAACAGGCGCTATATAAAAGTGGGCTCTTCCATCTATGAGATCGCTTTACCCATCTATCCATCCTATCGTATCCATCTATCTTCGCATATCTATCTTATCTTTCACATCCATTGCTTTGAACCATTGGCAGGAAATATGCAGCTTATCAAACAATTATCAATCTTTGATATACTTATCGTAGTCACTATCTTGGATTTTATCAGAATCAATTAATCTATAGTTGTATCCCACCATGGTTAATTGGTACATCCATAATAAATTTGTTTTCCGCTGGGGGCAAAATCCTAAACTCCTTTTTCTAAGGGAATCTTTAATAGCTTTTAAAAATAAAAATAAAACATTCGAAAAACTTAGAAAAACCAAAAACACCTAGAATTTTGAAACAATGATAAACAACAAGGCAATGAAGATCAAGGCATTTGTAACAACTAGATTGTGCAACTTACAATACAAATATTCAACCAGCAAGTAACGAAGGATTACCAAGGATCAGTCATCAAGATGATTGTATCAGTTAATGACCATGAGAGCATATGTATGACTCACAAGATTCAGTGTTTATATCTTGATTTTCACTAATCTGGTGTCCTACACAACTCAATGATGTCCATGGCTAGAGGAGCTATGATGGGGCATGCTTATTTTATTTGTTTGTTGTTTGTAGTTTATCTCTTAGTAAGGTATGTACTTGTCTAAGGATATGATTGGCAAAAGGTCATGGAGGACATTGTGAGTCATGCATGAAAAGGGATAATCCTTGTCTGTTTTGTAAGAAATACTCAGGTCAGCTTGAATCATTATGTCAAGTTGCTTGTATTTTCTTACAACATTAAAAATCTCAATGATGAAATCAAGCACTATTACAAGAAAGCATGTGAAATATCATTTAAGTTAGATCATTTTAAATTAGTTCATTATCATCTGCATTATAAGCATTCATTGTCAGTTGCATTATAAGCATTTCATTTGAGATCAATGGTCAAAAATAAAGATTGAGTATATTTGAACAAACAAAAATAAAAATAAAAAATAATTGCATTGATCAAGATAAATTGCATTAGATTGCATTTAATTAATTAGGTTCATTTCATCTTTTAAATCATTAGGTTTGCATTCATCATATCATTATTAGTTAGATTCATTTCTCATTATCATTTTTTGCATCTAGTTATCATTAGTTTCATTTAGAATCATTAACCATATTATTATTCTATCATTATTTATATATCTCATAATTTAATCATTATAAGCATTTACATTTAAATCCATAATGTAATGCCCATACCCTAGTTGGACTTTTAAAACCCGTTTAACCTTGATTGACTTCCTATGTGGCATTCTCGAATGGTAGATTAACCGATATGCAATGTGTAATTTAGATAATATAAATAAACTGAGCATAATTATTATTGTGTTTTTGCATCGATTCTCGTGTAAATGCAATTGTTCCTAACCCTTGTGATAAATCTTGAGCTAACATCTTCATTGAATATGTATTTGTATATGCATGCTTGTATGAATTCATGGGTGCAGGAGATTGTAGGTACAACACCGCTTAGGGCAAGGTTCATCTCCTTTGGAATTTGCAAGGTTGAGTATGCTCGTTCATCTTTTGAATTCGGATTTAGTGGTCATATAACTCTCGTCTTGCCTTAGCCATGGTTAGGTGAGCATCGTGTGTGGATTCGTGGGCTTGCTCTTCAATGGGATGCGTGTCAAGTGATTTGGAGGACTTCCTCGATTTGCATGCCTTGCGCGAGGTAAGTAAGGTTTGTTATCCTAAGTATTAAATTTAAAATTATGATTAAACGTACACATTAGAGATAGAGAAATTTAAATAGGTAGTTTCTTTTATATGATTAATCACTACTTTAAGAGATTGCTTTAAATTGTTATTGTAGCAAGCTTAAGGTATTTAACTGAGGTTAGCGTGCTCATTTACGCCTTTGTAACTTTTATGCATTTGTAGTCGAGAAAATTTGAATAAACAAGACTCTTGTACAAGATTAGTCATGTATTTTAAAATGTCGCTTTATTTTGTTGCAGCGAGTTAATTTAATAATTAATTTTAATAACTACGATTTTAATAAATTATGCATTTTAGAAAGGAAAATTCTTAAAGTCATTTGGGAGATAGAAATAAATTACTCATCTTCGCATTTTGGAAGAAAAGGGTAAAATTTATTATTTAAAAGAAATTAGCTCCATTTTACTTGTTAAGTCGATATAGTATAAAAGTTGATTTCTTTTAGAAAATTTAAAATTTAATCAAAACGCCCTACCCGGTAAATAGTTCCAAAGTGTAAATGTAGACCCAAATCGTTATTGGGAAATTAAAATTTAGAACTCAATAAAGAAATAGAAGCATTATAATTTAATAAGGAAAACAAATAAGATGTAAGAGAGAATGGAAATGAATGACTCCTATTTTGATTTTCATTCATTTAAATTCAAAAATAAATACCTAATTTCGAAATTGAAATTAGGGCAAAAATTAGGGTTTTCTTTTAATCTTAGTTTTGCAAGCACTTTTGGGGGGTCTTTGGCTTTTTGGCCATTTTTGGGGGTGGAAAAACATGGTTTGGGAAGAAAAGAGGGGAGTTTTTTTCTTGCTTGCTGGGAGTGGCTGAAGCTCTTCATCAAGATTCATGCCTGGATTTGCATTATGAGGTAGGATTCAAATCCACTACCTTATTTACTTGTTGAATACCAAAAAAAAAAAAAAATTAGTTTTACCCATGATTGTATTGAGATTTAGTTTCAGTTTACTTCCAAACTTGGATTGTTCTTGAATAATATTCTTGTTTTAATAGATTTGGTGTCTTTAAAATAAAACGATGTGGAGATGTTTGTTCTATAATAGGGTTTTGGATGAATCTGGAAATGAACAGACCTGTGAAACACAAATAAACAAAGGATGCATTGAGGAAGGGTTTCATTTTTCGTTAAGTTTTTTTTTTATGTAAAAAAAAGGGGGGGTAAATTTCGAACTGTAAATCGAATGAAGAAAGGAAAAGAAATAAATTTAAACACAAAATTTCTTTTACGCAAAATTTCGGGGTTCGGGGGGGGGGGAGCCGTAGCTCAACCCGTCCCCTTCCCACGCGCGGCGCTCGCAGATGCCTGGGCGCCCACACACAGTGGGGGCCGAAGGGGACTGCGTCTCCTTTGGATGCCGCAGCCCCCTCCGGCACCACTGTGTGGGGGTGCCGTGGGGACTGCGTCCCCCATGGCGGACGCAGAGCCCCGGGCTGCGCCGCCATGGTGGCCGCAGTTCCCTGCGGTTAGGGTTCGGCGTTTAACAAAAATAAAATGTTTTCCTTTTGGCACGTTGTCTCGTGGTTTTAAAATCGTTTTTATTTTATGTATTTATTTTGTTGTATAAAAAAAATAAAAATAAGGGAAGCATATAATATTTATATTTGTTGGTATGAATTCAGTGGGTAATGTTTATATATATATATATATATATATATATATATATATATATATATATATATATATATATATATATATATGTGTGTGTGTGTGTGTGTGTGTGTATATATATATATATGTGAAAGAGAATTTAAGATCAATATAAGGAAAAATTAAGCTTAGTTCTTTTATATCATTTACATTCAAAATTCCATCTCTTTTATGTAATTAATCTCTGATTTGCTAAATAACATATTTGGGTTTTAGAGATGTAGCAATTAGTTGACCCCTGCTATAATACAAGCTACTAATTTCATGTGGTCTAATGTACTCGAGTTAATATTTATTATTGACATAGAAGAAATAGTGATGGCGGTTTATTAAGAGTTTTAAGTAAAAGTTAATTTAGCTAGTATAACGAAGTATTGACATTATTAGTCAGAGCAATATGATAAAACGAATACCTCTACCGGATAATGCCTATGCTGAATTTAATCTTCTATTATTGAATTTGGTTATGTAATGGTGAGTCTTGACATGATAGTGTTGGTTGCAAGTTGGTCAAGCCCCTAATTAGGAAACTGTCAAACAAGAGTATCCAGGATTGTTTGTTTCTTTTTGTTTGTTATGACTCATTTTGACCCGCTTCAAAAGGGATCTTTATGTAATTAACGTCCGAGATGTCTGTTGTATATTGATTTTATTCGCCTAAGTGGCAAGATGTAAAAGACTCATAAATCATGTATTTCTAACAACATAATACCAAAGGGGTCTTGCAGTTGAGCAGACCCGGAGATGTAGCCCATCCGGGGTGAACTCCGAGATCATATCTGTGTTTATGCGATGTTTATAGCGTACTTTGTTTTATGTTTTAAATTATCATGAATGGTTGTATTCTTGCATAGTGTAAAGTGTAAATTAAATGAATTCAAATTTAAATGTATAACATTTTTCAGATGGATAAACGTAGTTATTCAAGTTCATAAAATGTTGTGAATTATGAATATGGCATGGTATTTAAATATTGAAATTAAAGTGTGGAAAAAAAAAAGTAAATTGGTAATGTTAATTTAAAATGTAATAGTGGAAGAAATTTAATTAGAATTACTTTATTGGATTAACTTGATATTGAGCATATCAATGGAATGAATGTAAAAAGGAAATAAAGTTAAAATTCATGTCATAATTCCTAGATTTAAAACTAAAGGATGAACATCATATAAATATCTATCTGCTTTCCTTAAGTAAATGAATCACGCCATGTCAATTATGTTTCATTACATTGAACGAATTTGATAAGTTATTTCACGTTTAAATCTTAACAATAATCCTCATCAGATTAATTTGATAATTCGTGAGGACTCAACTAGGCATCCATGTTGTATATTGGATGGATATACTTATTAATCCATGTTGTAATTATAATCAATAATCCTCACCAGATTACATTTATAATTGGGTGAAATCAATTGAATATCCATATTTTTAATCCCTTATAAAAGGAATCCCTCATGATTGCTAAAATTAAACTAAAATGGAAAAGTAGTTGATTTGTTGTTCAAACATTAAATCCTAGTAAAAGTATCTCTCTCATTTTAAGATCATTTAACAAGAAGAGAATCAAAACAAGAGATATGTAAAAAGATAATTTGTATTTTAATCCGAATAGAAGAACGTCATTATGATCTTATTACTTTAATCTTGAAATGTTAAATATTATCTTCCTAACTATATCTTAAAGTTAAAGGATGAACTCTTGTGGCTCAAATACATTTTTCATGTAATGATTCTAGCCATCTAGTAGTATTATTTTTAAACTTCAAGTGAATTCCCATGGCTACTCACACCATACCTATCATAAGAATTTTCAACCCATCAGTTGGCTACGCATGGAACCAAATGAAGGGATCTCACTCTGATTGTTGTAGTTAATCCCTAAGGAACGAATTCTTCCTATGAACCATACTTTCAATATTTAAGAAAGATATCAAGTGTGGGTGAATATCCTAAGATCAAATGAAGGAAACCACGCTTTACTAATCGTAGTTTAACCTTAAATGTATGAATCTCATTAAGCCTATTATTAAACATTAAAGGATGAAATCATTTGTGAATGGATACCTCAAACCCAAAGAATGAACCTCACTATATTAAAAGCATGAACCCTTTTGGGAGACCTCTTAATGAAAATTATGAAAATTAAGTGCATTAATTAAATAACCTATCAAGGGCCTCCTATCCACCCGAAGTAAATGATCGATTCCTAAAATTTGAAGATGCCAAACCATTAGCCAAGATCTATGCGTTATCTCGTAATTAAGATATCTAGTTTAATGGATCTAATGACGCAAGTTGAGTTAGGTGTAAGGTTATGTAATCGCGTTAGGAAACTCCTTAGGATTGTTGAGCCTTCCACTGTGATAACTAAGTTGACAGATAATCTCCAATGTATCTTAATGTTGTGTCTAATTATGAACTGAGATAACTTCAAACTATCTTATGGTTGTAACTTTTCATTAACGCTCCTAATTATTACTTAAAAAAAAAAAATTTTACACCCTATTGAGTGTTTTTAACTTAAACCCTTAGGGGTTTCCTGGCGGGGCATTACACATAATCATCAAAATAAAAATTCAAATGCATTTCAAGTAAATCATTTCATCATCTTATCATCACATGCATATATATCAAGGAATAGAAATGAACATCCATTTCATCACTTTTCACATAGATCATTATCATATCATCAAGATAACATCATGGAATATAAAGGAATGGAAAGATCATCATTGCATCATCCATGTAATCAATGCATATAGGTCATCACCATCATAGTAGCATGCATGATAAATCATGAATGATAACCATCATATAGAGTATATGTCTGCATATCATCATAAAATAATAAAAAGTCCAAGTATACAATGATATCAAAGTAATAATCAATAAAATACAATGTCCCATGATACAAATCAATGTCTCATATCAATATGTCAACTAGGACGAAAAGAACCACTCTTTTTAGATGTTGTAGGCCTCACTAATCCTCCTGCTCCCCATGGATGAATAAATACATCTAGATCCTCCTGCAACATGATATCAACAAAATGTTAGTTCTTGATCCAATCAATCTCTTTCATCAATCAATCAACTATCCTATCTGCTCACTTGATATTTCTATCAATCTCTTTGACCGCATATTAGTGATGCTCATTCATCATGAGGTTACGCATCTAGTCTATCCAATCTTGAGTTTACATCATTGGTGTTCATCAATCATGAAGTCAATCAAACTCTATCCTATCAGATCATCAAAGCTTCGAGCTTATATCATTGATCATCATCGATCACGAGGTCAATAAAACTCTATCAATCATCAAATCAATCAGAATATCAAAGTAATCAAAGAGCGAACATTTTCATCAACCAAAGTTGTAGAAATTTAAATCAATTATCGTGAGATCAATTTCTCAATCAAAATTTTTCACTAATTTCATGATCAATCTCCCGAGGGGGCACACAATCAAGATTTTTATCTTCGATAGGCACATTATCGAGACTTGACTTAATCTTTGAAACAATGTTGTCTCAACATAATTTCAAAGAGGGGAAAAATATATACACATAAAATTGGCTATGAGCAATTAAATAAATATTTTATATTTATTTAATAATTATTCTTCTATTAAATAGTTAATTTGAAAAGATTAATTTATTTAATTTGTTTCATATTCTTCTATTAATTAATATAATTGAAACATTTTATTAATTCATTCATTTAGCTTTTCTTCTAATCAATTAATAAAATATCTAATATTTAATTATTCTTCTATCCACTATCCTATGGTCTCATCAATTAAATAATTTCTTAATTATTTAATCTCCCTTTTCCAACTCCCCTCATCTCCACATCACTTTTTATTTGCCAACTCATCAATCATGTGGCTAAAGATATTAATATGAATCATTATCTTCAACATTCATTCTATTCTTCAAATAATGTGTATGTACACACATTCCTCAACCTCCATATATTCTCTCCAACCTTCCTACATCTTTGGAGGAAGTTGAGTCCACTTGTCCTCTTATCCCTAAATCTTTTCCAACTATCCAATATTCTCTCAGTCTTCATTCTTAGTCAAGGTGAGATGGATGACACTTGACTTCTCCTTCCACCTTTTCCTCCATCATGTAGGTGGAGGAGGAACATCTTCCACCTTTCACTCTCACATCTCAACCTCTTGGTCATAGTCATCCAAATTGAAAGATTTAATCATGAGCTTTGATCTCTACCACCTAAGCTTATGCACTCAAAAATATATAAATAGAGGTCTCCTAAGCCATTTTTGAAACTAATAGCTAATCACATAGTCTTCATTTTGCATCTGTGAGTTTTGAGTTTAAAGCAATTTAGCATTTTAGGAGTTTTATCATAGTATATCATTATCTTTGCATATAAGCTTAATGTCATTTAGCATATCAATCAACAACCACTTATCTGTCCATTCTTCATATGCCATCTTGGAAGCTACCAGTGCTTTTCTGAGAGCAAAATCACCTACAACCAAGAACAATGGGGTTAGGACACAATGAGACATAATTCATGAAGGTATAACAATTTCATTTGCTTTTCTATTTCATGTTGTTTCATTGGTTGAAACTTGAGTTATATTTGCATGATAGACTAATGAGTTTGCAGGTTTAATCTCTGAGGTGAAAATTAAGTGGATATAGATGTGATTTGGAATTAAATTTATTATTTATTTTATATCAAAAAGGGAAAATTTCAATTGGGTTTTAAAAGGAAATTAGCTCATTATTATACTTAATCAATTTTTTAGTTTTATTGAGAGCATGAAACCATCTCTATGGATGAAATTTGGAATTTGATTTGTGGAGTGAATTGTGAGGGTAATTTGATGATAATTATTATAAAATAATAGGATTTGGGAGGGAATTGTGTTGCTCCATGGATTTTTCCTATTGTTTGGTGTGTTTCAAGAATTCAAAGTTTCAAATTTGGTTCAAACTTGAGGTAGGAGCCTCATTTCTCTTTTTTTTCAATTCTTGTTACTTGTAAATAATTTCAATTTATAAAAGAACCATTACCTTTGTTTAAATCATTTCATTTGAATTAGTAGATTAATTGTTATGAGAAAAAATTTAGAATTTCCATTTTATGTTGTTACCATGCCCAATTCTCTAGAGTGGATAATTTGTGTATTTAATGATAGGAAAAGGGTGTTGGGTACCTAAGGACCTAAAGGGTAATTCTTAGATTTATTTTATTTTTACATTTTGAATATTTATGAGTTTTTCAAGTATTTTAATGGAGTAGTGGTCCTTTTCCTTATTTTTGGTGAAAATGAGAAAGTGATAAAAAGTGGAATTATTGTTAAATCTTGATAGATTATAATGTGGAAGGATAGATATCATATAAATTTTGGATTTGGATCTATTTGGATCTTGATTCATATTGTTATTGAGGATTGATGAATTATGGTTAAGTTGTGAAAAAGTTATAAATTTGAGATTTTCATTTTTGATTTGATTTGTTTATTTGATTGTTATTTGAGAGCGGGTTAAGGGAGTGGTTCCCAATGTGTCTCTAGCCCAAAGTGGCACGTTGGCAATCATAATGTGGGGAGTCATTTAATTAAATGATAATTAAATAAAAAATTAATAATAAACTAATCAAGATAATTGGATGCTCCTTGTATGCCTTGAGCACTGATAAAGGATGAGGATGACTTCAAAATGCATGCCTACTCATGGAGCACTAGATCCTACATGACCAAGTATCATCATCTGTATGAGAGGGCACTAGGATCCCATCTTAGGCCATCCCTTCATGCTCATGAAATGGTGCTCCCTAACTTTCTCTCTAGCATCTAATCCCTAATGTACATTGAGTAGCAACCAAGAGATATTGTATTACTTTCCTTTTTGGTGTTTACTCTATGCTATTGCATGATATGTATAGTTCATGATTAGTGTGTGTGCAGACCTATTTATCCTTATGTATTCCTTTATTTTTGTGTTTATGTCATGTGATTTTCTCCATATCATGGTGGGGTGGACCTACGAGAACCACATGGTTAGGTGGTGTGTAAAACCACCATTAGGGACTGGAGGCTTTGACATAAAAGTTGACATTGGACTCTATCTATTCACCCTTTTTTTTTCATGTTTTCAAGTTATTTAAATTTTTGAAAATGTATAATTAAAATGACCTTGCATCCTATGTTATGAAACATGTACCATTGTATATTGGACCTTAATTGAAAATGATTTGTTATCAAATATAAATGGGAATGATTAGTATAGTTTTTGTGTATCTGTGTCGGTACCGAGCATGAGTGATCTTGAATCTTTTCCTTCCATTGAAATGTGGCAAATAGCTAATGTATGAATTTTAATTTGTGTTTTAAAATGAATATATAGATATTTTAGATTCATATTGGAAGGTGTTTTAGATCCCTCATATAGTCTTACTTTCTTCTAGCCTCATCCCATATTGCCTTATGTACTTTTTGGGTCTATTTGAGGTTGTTTGAGACATCATGTAAAGGCTTGTAGAAGAGTTAAACTACTTTAATTCCTTATTCTCACATGTTTTACCTCGTGTAAGGAGTTTAGGATGTTGGTTGGGTCATTACGCATCTACCCACCCTCTCCTTTTGTGCATCGATGGCATCTAGGGTTTGGAGGATCAATTTCTTCTTCACTAAGCATTTCCAGTATTTTCATACTCCTATAGCTTCATGGGAACCTCTATCCTATTCCACTTCATTCATGGTGTCTTAGAGACCAATTCTTACCTTTAGATTGCCCATTAGCCAGTACATTTACACATCAGAGAGTACTAGAACATGAGAGGTTATCTCAAGGACACTAGTGCCCAAAATGGACACCAATACACCTCGAGGACTAGGGCATACCTAGAGGACTCCAATGCATGGTGCTAGTATACTTTTGGGGTTTTGATGTATTAGATGGGAACCCTAGTCCACTTAGGGCACCAATGTCTTCAATTCTTTATTGTAGGCTTTTCGAGGCCCTAGATAGGCGAACCTAGTCCTCAAAAGTTTCTTGTTGATCCCTAGTGGGTCTATGGAACCTTTGAGGTGGTCCATTTGTATTGTCAGTAAAAATTTAGGGTTTATATTGTATTATCTTGCGTGCTTGTGTCTGTAGGAGGTCAATTGTTGCACCTAGGATTGAGGAGATGGTCAAGTTCATCAAGTGAAACCTTGTAACATCTTGTGAAGTCTTGGTAGGGTCAAAAATAGTTTTTGATCATCCCTAAGTTCTTCCAAGCCTTCCTCCATGGTTGGTTGATGTTTTGGACCCAAATTCTTATGTGTTGCGACAAGATGTCATATGTTCATAGCTTGTGTTAGTGATCTTTTGATAGTTGATCATGTTTTATCTTAATTATTTCAAAAAAAATATTTCATGCTTTCTTGGTGTATGTCCTCGAGGTTCCCTGATAGATCATTACATATTTTAACCCTTCAAATAGGATTTACACTATGCAATTCATTTGGACATTTTTTAAATATCTTCATTCTTTATATAAAATCCCTAATGATATGCATATCTATCAGATCATTTTTCTATTACTATTATAAGGCTCATCAAGGAAATGACATTACTATGTATAATTACATTAATTATAATTGACAATAAATATTCACAAATAAGTTTATATAAATATAATCTATATATTTATATATTATTTAACATTATATTTTCCTACCGGTATGCCCTTTTCTGAACCAGGATTGTAAACACTTTTATTTTATTTAATAAATAATGTTCAGTGGCTCTGCCACTTTTATCAAAAAAAAATATTATACATTTATATGCATGCATATATGTGTGTATTTGTATGTACATATAAATGTCTCTTCTCCTTAAAATTTATTATTTTTTTATTTTTTATTAAGTGTATAAATTGTTAGTTTCAATAATGAGTAAAAATATTGTTATTGTTTCCTATATTAAAAATAAAATAAGTATTAAGTTGTGTTTGTGTAGAGGATAAAAGTGCATATCTTCCCTTTTCTTTATGTTGTTTACATTCTTTTAATATTTTCTTAAATATATTATTCTTGTGCTAATTTTATTTTTTTCACAAGATGGGCCTAGTCCTAAATTAATTGCATATCAGGACTAGTTTGCGCCTATAGGTTTTTACTCATCCATGATTGGATCACACATGTAGATTTATTCCCTAGACAGGACCTGCCATGTGGCATAATCCTCCTAACTCAACCATTTTACTTTTTTCAAGATAACCCTTGAAGAAATATGATCATTAACCATTAGTTTTCAAACCTAAACATTTTAAATTAAGAATCAAGAATGTTGTATTTGTATACAAGTACTAAGTCATTAGTTCACCATCAAATCATTGAGTTTCATTTGCATTTTGTCATATAGAGATTAAGAGCTTGCATCAATATTTGTATCAAAACATCTACGCTATTGATTAATTATCTAGACATCTTGATGTGTATTTCATCATTTTCATAGATGATAGAGATTTACTAATTATCACATAAATTTAAGACTTTCCTTCTACACACCACTAGTCTCTCCAAGATGCTTCTCATATGTGATGCCCAAACTTTTGGGCAAAAACACAACAATAATTTATTTTTAATAACACTTAATTACTAGTGATCCACGTAAAGTTAGATGTGAAAGTTCTCTTAGTTTCACTAAATCATTTTCTTAATGTCAAATTGAACGATCTGTAATGAATGGGTTACAATGTTTTAATTAACCAAGACTGGAGGGGTAACATGACCGTAAAACATAACCCCCAATTCATCTCTCTAATGTCCATTCAATAGGGATAGTTATTTAAAAATACCACCACTAGTCTTGACAATGATACCATAATTTTGATTAAATTAAACTATTTATTAAATTACATCTAAGTGTTTGTAATAGTCTCCATTCCCTTAAAATATGATTTATTCTAAGGTTAATAATTCATTCCCTTTGAAATAATTAATTAAGTCCATCTTCGTTTAAGAGTTAATTAAAATAACTCTAATATTACCATTATAGCTTTATAGTTATATACATCCTTTAATTGTGTTTTATCCAATCCAAACATATTAATATTAATATACCCCCCTTTATATTAATATTAATTTATTAGCCAGTTATATTTATTTATGATAATGGACATTTATTATTTATTAATAACACAACTCATATTACTATTTTCTAATAAATACAATCCCCCTTGTATTAATATTAATTAAAAAATATAAAGTACCCATTAATAAATGTTCGTAGGAAATATATATATATGTGTGTGTGTGTGTGTGTGTGTGTGTGTGTGTGTGTGTGTGTGTGTGTGTGTGTGTGTGTGTGTGTGTGTGTGTGTGTGTGTGTGTGTGTGTGTGTGTGTGTGTGTGTGTGTGTGTGTGTGTGTGTGTGTGTGTGTGTTTATTTAAACAAGAAAAATAAACTTCATTTACACACTTACACATTTACCCTCATAAACATATCCCTCATCTTCGGTAAATATATGTATCTTTAAATATAAACCCCTTTTGAAATTAAAAACAAATAAACATACCCTTTTGAAAAGGGGATTTATTTCTTAATGTAAAAATCCTTGTTTTAAATTTGAGATCCTCCCCCCCCAACATGACAATATTTTAAAATATTGTCATCCTTTAATTTTCCCTAACTTTATGTTAGGTTTATTTCTTTACAAGCCCTAATATAAAGTTAGGGCTTTTCATTTTGAATGAGCCCCCTACCTTTTTTTTTGTTTTACTAATTTTCATTACTTGCAGGAATATGTTTTGGTTGCAGGGGGTTTCGATCCCCTTGCAATCATGGCAGCGGTGCCCTTTTCCCATGGCATTGGGTGCCATTTCTCTTCCTTTTTCTGCAGGTTCTTCTATGCATGGTGGAGGGTGGAGGACGAGCAGTGGAGATGGGTAAACAGCGGGGTCGCAGACCCACCATCGTAGATGCCCATGACTGTGGGTCACAGCCCTCGGCCATGGATTCCCATGACTGTGGGCTGCGACCCACAGCCATGGTCATAGCCCATGGCATGTGGGGGTAGAGCCACAGGCTCCCCCCACCTGAACCCTAATCTATGCCATATTTAGAATTTTTTTATAATCTTGCCCAAATATGATGTTTATAATATGATATATATATATATATATATAATGTATATATTCACTATGGATTCACAGTTTTATTCTAGTATATTTTATTTAACAGCAATATCTATATAGTCATATAATGTATATGTGTGTGTGTGTGCACAGAGATAAAATCACTATGTTTTTCCAGAACATGTTTATTTATCAGCCCATTTATTCCATTAAATATATAATGATAGTATATAAATTTGTCTGTGTGTGTGTGTATTGTTATGAAAATATATACTCATTGTGTAAACATGGTGCCTTCTTTTTTTTATTTTTACATATTAGTTTATTTTATCAGCAATGATTTTAATAACCATAAATATATATTCATACATGAAAATGACTAAACACATCTTTAAATCTTAAGTTCATTTCCTGTAGCTACATTCTGACTTAAATTTCTTACTACTAACAGATTAACTATTGGCATATTTATACATCAAGAATGCTTTTAAATAAATAAATGGAGTGCAAAATATATCCTTTTAAAACTACATGTTTAGATTAATTACAAAATAGGTTTAGACAACAAAACTGAAAAAGAGATAAATCTGCAATTTAATAAAATGTATTGCTTCTCATTTCTTTCCTTCAATAGATATTACAACAAAAAATAATCACTACAACTTAACTCCTTTTTTTTCAAGCTAATGAATAAACAAAACAGGAAAATAAATACATTTTTATTTCTTTTCTTGAAATACATTGCTCACAAGGAAATACATGGATCTTTCCTTCTTTACATTTATTTGAAAATGACAAGATACAATAGGAAGATTTAAATCTGTAAATGAATAAAGGTGTGCACTTTCAGCACACATAAACAACCACTTTAGGAGACTAGCTTTTCTCCATCCTCTAGATAAGTTGCAGACCTACAAATAAAGCTTTGGTTGTGACCATGGAGACTCACCTCCCAAGCTAGGCCTACAAGAGGCCACCCCCGAGCTGGGAGAACTAAGAAACTAAATGGGATACACACAATTCTCAATACTCAATATACAATTTCTATATTTATACAAGGGAAACAATTCAATAATAAACTCCCATTCCAAGGCTTGTGCGTAGTCACCAAGTGACTTAAAACAAGGGGTGAAGGTGGACCAAATATCTAAGGGGAGAACTGCATTAACCATTGATAACCAAATGTCTTCACAAAGATAAAAATAAATAAACATCTTCTTGGTCTCTCACATGACCAAAAACAATCCTTATGAACGCCAAAGGCTTTAAGCCAAAACTCCCCTTATGACCCCCAATTTTATACAAAAATAACAGCAGCAAGGATCCCATAACCCTTGTTTATCCCTCTCTTCCTAGAAGAGAGGCTCTACACCCTTAGACTGTCCTAAGAACCCTCCACCCCAAGACTACTCTTCCCTCCCAAGGTTGCGTTTAGTCTTGGCTCCCAAGAACATACAAGGAAATCCAAAAGATATCAACTAAAACACATTTCAAAAAACAATAGTTCAAATACATAGATTTACATTCAACTCATAAACAAAATCAAATTTTACATACAACAACATGAATACAACTAATGCTATGGAAGGAATAAAACAAACCTTTACTCCATCTAGGGTATGTATGTTGTATAAGAGCTACCCAATTCCATTAAAATCCCCTTAGCCAAAATTCTATTCTCTCAATTCAAATCCTACTCAAACTTGTCTCCAAGATTGGAGAGTGGGTGATCAAAGTCTCAAGTTTGAATTTCTTCCCTAAGTAGACTCCCCTCACACTTTCCAACTTCCTTGGAAATGATGCAAGTTCCCATAGGTTGGCCTTCCCAACCTCTTACATGGTTTCTAGAAATGGAAACTAAAAAGGTGGTTGTAAGATGGGGAAGTGCACCTAATCACCAAAATGGAAGGTTGTCTACCCAAGTGTCAATCTTCTAAAAGTTCAATTTTCGTCCATCTTGGAAAACTCACTTTTGAAATGACTTGACAGTCACATGTTCATGGTCACATGGCTAAAAATGACCCTTACGCATAGGTATATCAAATGGGCCTTCAAAAGTGACCTAACCTCAACCCTAGGAGTTAGTTTGACCCCCAAAAAACCCACCTAAAGTTTGTTTACGGGTCTAACTTGATTTGACCAAACTAATGGCTCTCTAACCGAGTTATCTTTTGGGATAACAACAAGATATTTGAAAATATATTGGGTTCCATAATTTTCCTCCTAAGGACATGTCATTTGCCAACTCACAACACATCACAAGTGTCAAGTGACACCATAAAATACACATCACAAAATACACTTGGCATGTCTTTTTTTAGGAATTAATAAAATTAACAAATACAAATTAAAACATTCATTCAAGAATTCACTTTTACGAATTTAATCACATTACATACGAGGTATTGTCTCTCCAAATAGACAACCCTTGTCTTTACTATCGCACATAGGTTTGGCCTTAGTTCTTCGTATAATTTCCATGGTCACATGGATTAATTTCCTGCACATCTCATTTCAAACATTAGTAGTCCAAAACCACATGCATATATAAATATATGAAAGGAAATACAAATTAGACACATAGTATTTAATTCACAACATTTCACAATTTAATCCAAATCAAAGCTCAACATAGTTAGAACTCAATGACTCTTCCTTGGCAACTCCATAAATAACCAATTTCTCAATTGTATCATCATAAAAATCATATAAGGCAATCATCCATAAGGCATGCATAAATGAATCACTACATCCTCAACCTATATATTGAAATCAATCATAATGTGGAATACATCTTATCCTCTAGTCTCATGGAGATCATATTCCAAAAGTCTCATTACCATAGTGTGTCAAGGGTCTATCTTGACAAATAAATCCTTAACAGAGATGAAAGTTATTCTTATGGTGGGTTCGAGATAAGACCCCAAACCCCTAACAGAAATATGATACATAGGCAAATTACGTCTAATTATCCACAAGGGGTCAACATTCACTAATTTATCCTTCTAACATAGTCCGTCCTATTGAATCTAAGCATCTTTACATGGTGTTCCAACCATCCATGCAGACTATTAATAAGGTCAATCATGGTCAAATTAGGTTAATTTAGAGTTTGATCGGGGAGGGGTACTACATCCTCTCCGCTAGGGTTCGACTTAATCTGGGAAGTCGCATGGATAGGATATAAAAACAGGGACATAATATTCCCAATAATTTTATTATAATATTCAAATCTTGTCTTGCCTACTAGGAAGATATAATACTAAAAATCAACTTACTATCATAACAAATTTTACCACCATATTGCACTTATCTTAGCATTTTTATTACATTTTCTTTCTAACTCAAGTAGGTGTTTACAAGTTCTACTTTACACATACCTCAATTACTTTAATTCAATGTACTATTAATTCATACCAATACGATGCATCATCTTCCATTACCTAGGTTACGCATACTAGTTTACATATTCAATTTTCTAGGAGTCATATTTCGATAAGGATTAGTTCAAAACATGATTATTCTACTAATATTCTCATCCATTGCATGTGTAACAAAGAAAATTAGCATCATAACTTACTTTATCCAAATGTGAATTCGCTTATTTTACATCAAGGTGCCTCATAAGGGTGTTAATTACATATTTGTTAAACCACCCTATGTGCATGATTTCCTCCCACATCATAAGGCAACAAAGTATATCCAAATTTTAGTTTCTTCAAATCCGCCCATAATTAGGGTAGTTTACTACCTCTAGGGCTTACAATAACTAGACACCTAGGCATAAAGGTTCAAGTTATATAGGTCACATCGTTCACAACCTCAGATATTAAGGTATGTCACTATCCCATTCTAAGGGAGGGGTGAAAATGATTACACTTAATTTAAATAGAATCCATGTAATCATCTCAATGCATGTGTCAACACAACAATTCTACAATTTATTAACACTTACACAATTCACTTCACCATTTTGCTAATACTTTGCTTCGATTGATTGCCAAAAGAGTCCCATCATTGAGGATACACTTTCCATTATCTTAATTTGATATAATACTTTTTATTGATTCCTTATGCCTAATTTCACTCCTTGTGGTGTTCTCCCTTAACATACTATCAGGGTTCAATGAACATGATAGACATTACACTGATCACATAACTACAGATAGCTAAATCAAACATTCAGAATGACCACTTGACACCTCAAAAGATAGAAGTAAAAGTTAAATTTTTCAAGTCCAATATGAAAGAAGAAAAATGTCAACAATCAAAAAAACATTAAAATTAGCAACATGGCAAGTGTCAAAAATAAAATGAAAAGAAACGAAAAAATTAGTGGTCCCTCCATCATAAGAAATATCAAAGAAAGTACTAGCCCCTAGGTCACATAACACTATACATAAATAGTCAAAACACTGTCGAAATCAAAACTCAAACAAGGTGACCATTTTAGCCACACTATAGGGAGTAACAGTTGCACATCACCCAAGATCACACGTCCTGAGTGCGTTAGGGGGTGACTATTAGACACTTAAGGCTATGAGATTATTTACATTTCTTTATTATCATGAAATATATTATACACATGAGAGTACATTTGTTACATAGATCATGTTCCACTTACATCCACGTCATTACCACTACAAGAAACACTTTCCAATGTAAACTATTATCCACTTAGGATTATCAACAACCATAGTTATATACTAATAGATGGATGCACTATCTCTACCATCCTTCGTCCATTCTTCTTGGACTTCCATTAACTAACCAAATATGATAATTCATTTGCTCCATATTACATGGTAACTCATGCATGAATGCTTTTATGTCTTGCTTACTAATGGGGTAATTAGTTGAGTACAAAATCAATACTTGTATACTTAGAACCACTTAGGAGTTGTAAAATTCAATCATATAATTTCACTAGGGACATCATTTGTTTTCTTAGCACCTTCCTTTAGATCCTTGTATCTCCATATCTATTTGTCGATTTGTTACCATCAAGTAGGAGCATGATGCCAAATTACTAACAATTATGGTTAAGAACAAATCAAGGGTGGAATAATCACCAAGTACAATCAATAACTCTTGACAACTAATTCCTACTTCACTCATACCATAATCCTTTTCTAATGACGTGGAAATTTAACTTATGCTTACCTATTCCACTTATGTAATCGCGAGGACAAGGGGGGTGTGTACTCAAGAAGTGATAAGCATAGAAATCAACACCCTCCTTTTAATTGCATTTTGACTAAAAGAGAAATTATTATTTTCCATCTTTCTTTTTTATATATTTACTTGCTAGCTAACCAAGACATAAAACATTTTTTGATTAACTTCAAGCCAATAAAATTTGCCTTATTACCATAGCATCAAGTTATTCTATAATTTCGATATTATAGGGATGTACCATAAGTACAAAGGTCTAAGGATTCCAATAATTTTTAAGTTGCTCCCTTATTTAGCCACATATATAGGCTCCTTAGCCACATTCAAGCACTATATACAATTTTTCATCCAATCCTCATTTAGTCGTTGGCTCCATTAATACTAATAGACCCATCTTCCATATGCCTTATCAACTTTTGGATATTGGCTCATCCATACCTAATTTTCCCTATACTTTTGCACCCTAGGT